>NW_022196904.1:173735563-173769231 GCF_008632895.1 Mastomys coucha | reverse complement strand
ACAGTTAGTGTAACAACAGCCACAGTTGGTGGAACAACAGCCACAGTTAGTGTAACAACAGCCACAGTCGGTGGAACAACAGCCACAGTTAGTGTAACAACAGCCGCAGTCAGTGTAACAACAGCCACAGTCAGTGTAACAACAGCCACAGTCACTATAACAACAGCCACAGTCAGTGTAACAACAGCCACAGTTAGTGTAACAACAGCCGCAGTCAGTGTAACAACAGCCACAGCCAGTGTAACAACAGCCACAGTAAGTGTAACAACAGCCACAGTTAGTGTAACAACAGCCACAATTAGTGTAACAACAGCCACAGTCAGTGTAACAACAGCCTCATAATCTGTAACAACAGCCACAGTCAGTGTAACAACAGCCACAGTTGGTGGAACAACAGCCACAGTCAGTGTAACAACAGCCACAGTTAGTGTAACAACAGCCACAGTCAGTGTAACAACAGCCACAGTCAGTGTAACAACAGCCACAGTCAGTGTAACAACAGCCACAGTCAGTGTAACAACAGCCACAGTCAGTGTAACAACAGCCACAGTCAGTGTAACAACAGCCGCAGTTAGTGTAACAACAGCCGCAGTCAGTGTAACAACAGCCGCAGTCAGTGTAACAACAGCCACAGTCAGTGTAACAACAGCCTCATAATCTGTAACAACAGCCACAGTTGGTGGAACAACAGCCACAGTTGGTGGAACAACAGCCACAGTTGGTGGAACAACAGCCATAGTTGGTGGAACAACAGCCACAGTCAGTGTAACAACAGCCACAGTAAGTGTAACAACAGCCACAGTTAGTGTAACAACAGCCACAGTCAGTGTAACAACAGCCACAGTCAGTGTAACAACAACCTCACAATCTGCAACAACAGCCACAGTCAGTGTAACAACAGCCTCACAATCTGTAACAACAGCCACAGTCAGTGTAACAACAGCCACAGTTGGTGGAACAACAGTCACAGTTGGTGGAACAACAGCCACAGTTGGTGGAACAACAGCCACAGTTAGTGGAACAACAGCCACAGTCGGTGAACAACAGCCACAGTTAGTGTAACAACAGCCACAGTTGGTGGAACAACAGCCACAGTTGGTGGAACAACAGCCATAGTTGATGGAACAACAGCCACAGTCAGTGTAACAACAGCCACAGTAAGTGTAACAACAGCCACAGTTAGTGTAACAACAGCCACAGTCAGTGTAACAACAGCCACAGTCAGTGTAACAACAACCTCACAATCTGCAACAACAGCCACAGTCAGTGTAACAACAGCCTCACAATCTGTAACAACAGCCACAGTCAGTGTAACAACAACCACAGTTGGTGGAACAACAGTCACAGTTGGTGGAACAACAGCCACAGTTAGTATAACAACAGCCACAGTTGGTGGAACAACAGCCACAGTCAGTGTAAGAACAGCCTCGCATTTGCCTCAAAAGATTCCTAAATACAGCATAATAGAAATGAATTGGTAGATCAGCTCCTGCATCCTGCAGGCACTGAATAGTAAGTGTGTTTATGTCCAGATTAGTAGCAACCCAACAACAAATTTGTCACAGTTACAACCAACAGCATCATAAAACCAAACACTAGATGTTTCTATAATCACTGAGAACACTCAAGTTATGCTTCAAATCCTATAAAATGGGCATGAATATACCAAATGTTTTATTATATGAAAGGAGGCAGTGGCCTATAGACAATATATGGCCAGTGATAAAAAATACAACCAGGCCATAAATTTGAACTAAAACCAAGATTCTAGCCTTAATGGACACGAATTAAATATTTAATTCTAGTTTTCCCTGCTTGCTTGAAATTCAAAATGAATTAGAGGTGGACGAGATGGGTAGATCCAGTCTTCTGTAAAACTTCCCAGGGACACAAGGAGGTCCTGAGAAGAGCAGCTACATCCTACTCACTGAACGGTTGTTAATATCTACCACACAGGATTACATTCAGGGAAAGAGCTGTTCCACACAGAGCTCCCGACCTGACCCTTTGAACACTGCTGGCTCCATACAAATGGAGGGAAGGACCCTGCTCCATTACCAAAGAGATTGGCAGTGAGCAGGCTTTCTGCCAAGCCCAGGGAGGGAGGCAATTTTGTGAAGGATTACAGAGGTGCTTCAAGGGTACTCTGGCATCAGCATCAGCATCATGTGTTGCTGGCTACGGTGCCAAAGCCCAAGAAGCTTTCCTGTCGCCACCCCTTGGTAATTCTGGTGCACACTGGAGTTGAGAATCCCTGAGAGTGTGTGTGAGTTCTTCTCCACTCATCTACTCCTGACCAGCCACTACCAGGGGCTACCACCTCCCCAATGATAAAACCTTATGGTCTTCCTCAAACCCACTCTACAAAGGACAATGTATTCATTTCAATTCTGTTGCTTTTATAACATATCCTGACAAAAGGAGAGAATAAACTCCTTCAGATTGTCCTCTGACCTCTGCACACACACTGTGGCGTGTATATGCCCACACATACAAAAATGCAATAAACAAATAAATAAAAAAGTCTAGGCGATTTCAGAGGACAACACCAGGGCCCAGGCCATCAGGATAAGAATCTTGTTTTACTCCAGAGATGATTAATGTTAATGTGCAACAAGATTTCCTGGGAAAACCAGGCACAGTGAGCCACATCTGTAATCTCAGCATTTGGGATGCAAAGGCACCGGAGGTAACTAGACCAGCTCAACCTAAAACAAACTATCACAGGGAACTTGAAGAAATAAAGATACCCAAGATTCTAATTCTACAGGCGAGGTTAGGATCGAGGCACGTGTCTGTATGATGTGCTGTTTGAAAATTATAGTAGCTGTCTCCTTGTACTTGGCCTCCAGCTCTTCCTCAGTTTCCCCCATTGCCTATGTCCTTCTTGCCTCCCTCCACAGGTTCCTGGCCAGGCCTGAGAGCCACTAGTACCTGCTAGGATGGTTATGGGGAGATAGGGTGGCTTGGTGTCTGCATGGGGTCACCTCTCCTCAATCACCATCCTTGAACATGTTCATAGCTGATCTCTAGACCGTGTCCTGTGTCCCCTGATAGGTGTCTGGGGCAATCAAGCCCAAGCTTCCCCCATGGAAGCAGCTATATGCACCATTAACTGAACTGCTCTTTCTTGCTTAGGTTTGGGTTAGTAATGGCAGGGACTGCCATTTGGTCCTATCTCAGAAACAATTAGGATGAGCAAGGATCCCAGGCAACCCGCAGAAAGGTGTGCTTCAGCTCAGAGCATTGGTATGCTGAGGAGACTCACAGTGGCAGTGGCTGTGTCCCAGGAGGGTGCTTGTAGATTTTCAGAACCAGGAACTCTGTGATCAATACTAGGAGGCAGCCTGGACGGTTGTAATTGATTAAGTGAGGCGCTTAAATAGAATGATCACAGTCTAATTATCGCTCATCGCTGACTCAAGGTATCCTCTAAAGTTAAAGAGGAGGGGTTGGTGGTGGCTCAAGCCTGTAATCACAGCACTGCAGGGGTTGAGGCAGGGGAATTGCTACGGGTTAAGGTTAGCTTGCAGGCCAGCCTGACCTTCAGAATGAAACTCAGTCTTGAAAAAGAAAACAACAACAACAACAACAAAACAAAAAAAACAACAACAACAAAGAAAAACTCAGTGCTTTTCCTGGCCCTTCCTAGGCACAAAGCAAGAAGTCATGCTTGGGGAAGGAAACTGGAGAGGGAACAACAGACTGGGCAGCATTTTGATCCTTGTCCTTTTCTCTTTTCTTGGCTTCTGCTCCAAAGTTTCTTCCAAGGACTATCCTCTCATTTCATGGTATCTCAGGCGGCCTTTGCCTCGGCACCTTTTACCCCAGCCCTGATCACAGGTATCCTCTGGCCCAGCAGGGTGCTCTCTGCTAGGAACCTAGGGCAACATGAGATGACCTGAGGCGACTTCGTTGGTAGATGCCTGAATCAAAACCCTGTAGTTTCAGCTGACGGGCAGGTCACCTTCCCTTAGCCTGATCTCACAATGTCTACCCTTTCCTATGGCCTTCCAATAAATTTCTTGCTGTTAAAATTAGATAAAGTTAGTGTTCATTGTTTCCAAATAACACAGGCCTCACCTCAATGTCACCCCAAAGGCTCCCACTAGGAAGATGTGAAGAACAGTAGGTAAGGCGCCTCTATGTGTGTCTTTTGGCAAAGCTATACCCTCTGACCTCCAGCCCTTTCTCCTCTTTGGGGGCTGAGCAGAGACACTGTGCTGGTCACAGCAAAATTTGAGTGGCTATTAAAATCTTAAGTGTGGATGAGTTCCAGGTGCATTGTGAGTGAGGCTCGGGAGGTGAGTGACAGGTACACCATTGCTGTGATCTTGAAGCAGCAGCAGCAGCAGCAGCAGCAGCAGGGTACTTGGTGATCTCTTGGTCACTTTTCATCTGAGTGTTTCAGGATTTGCTTGTTGCTGCCAGGAGAATTCCTACAAAGTAGGTGGGCAGTTTAAAGCAGCAGAAGTTCATTTTTGCTCCCTTCTTTCTTATGCTGGCCAGGACTAGGAAATCTTCAATTAGCACAATCGAGATAGTCCCTCCTAGGTGTCACCAGAGTAATCTAGCCTAAACGTTCCCTTGGAGAAGCTGCAAAGATGGTTTCCTAGGTGACTCCAGAACCCGACAAGACGACGGTCCACCAGAGCCATGGGATTTTCCCTGTCTCTTCCAGACTGTGAAGCCTGTCAGAGTTCCTTGGCTTGTGGCAGCATGTCTCCACTGTGTGGTTCTGTTTCCACATGGCTTTCTCTTTGTGCCTGTGGTCCCAGCGTCCTCCCATCCCCTGTATTCTTTTTATAAAGACAGCAATCATGAAATGTAGGACCCACTTTAAAAAGAGGAAGAGACTCTTCTCAAGAGCCTTAATAGAATCTTCAGGAGCCATTTTCCCAAATACAGACATTGTATTTGTGACTTTTCTGTTTCTGTGATAAAATACCATGACAAAAGCAACTTAGAGAAGAAAGGATTTGCTTTGGCTTATGGTTACAGAGTGCTGGATGTCCATCATGGTGGAGAAGGCAGGGATGGGTGCAGGAGTGGGGAGCTGGAAGAGCACATCCCCAACCGAAAAAAAAAGAAAGCGTGATTTGCACAGACAGACAGACAGACACACATACACACAGATGCATGGATGAGAACCAGATGCAGGGTGTGATTCACACACACACACACACACACACACACACACACACACACACGGATGAGAACTAGGTGCAGGGTGCAGTTCTCACATGAGACCCTCACAGCTGGCTTCCAGTGACCCACTCCTCCAGCAAGGCTTCCAGGCCTAAGGGTTCTATGGCCTCCTAAAATGGTGCCACCAACTAGAAACCAGCTGTTCAAATACATGAGCCCGTGAGGGAGATTTTTCATTCAATCCACAATAGTTAGTCCCCTTGGCAAATTCTAAAAGATGGGGCTTGGAACCCTCCTGGAATCCACCCACCCACTCAAGGAGAACTAGATAACCCATATAAACCCTAGATACACTGAATCCAGTTAAAACTCTTCCAATGAAGAAAATCTCCAGCTCAGTGGGGGGGCGGGAATGAAACTTCCCTGGAAAATTCTAACATATTGAAGGAAGCAAGGATATCCTTCACACAGTCGTCAGACAGAGAGGAGGAAGCATAAACTTCAGCTTCGAGGAAGACGACACAGAAACTTGTCTCCCACAGCACTTAAGGGAGAGCTGAGGTAAAACTGAGGAACAAAACTAGAATAAAAAGGAAATTCTGGGACAGAAAAAAAGCAATAAAGAAAAATTCAGATCTCCTCCAGTAATCTCAAGAACATCTTGGGGGGACCAAGGCAAGAACAAGGAATTACATCATCCTGACACAGAGACTGACAAAGAATGATGTGGACTTTTGGGAACTTTGGGCTTAAGGACCAGATCTTACATCCACCCACTGCAGTCTTGGAGGCAGGACAAAGAGAAGGCAGGACTGAAAAAGTACCTGGGAAAAGAGCAGTGGAAATTTCCCACATTTCCCAGTGTATAAACCTATAAAGGCCAGAAAATGAGTAAACCCAAACCAATCTCTGTCAAGACAACCACAGCCAAACTTATAAAAACCAAAGCAGCTATGAAACAGCATGAAGGAGACTCCTTCCATACAGAGACAACCAGGGACACAGTAGGCTGCAGACACCCAAGTTAGAAAGAAGCGGCATGCCTCAAGGAAGGGACTCTTGACCGGAACTCTAGATCCAGGAAGTCTTTTATTCCTATTTATCTATGTGTACGTGTCCATATGAATATTAGTCACATGTGTACAGGTGCCCTTGGAGGCCAGAAAAAGACAATGGACCCTATGGAGTTACCTGGCTGTCATGGTCACCTGACAGGGGTGCTGGGAACCCAACTCTGCAACAGTAGCAAATGCCTGTATTGGCTGACACATCTCTACATCTGCTTACCAAGGAAGTCTTTTAAGGCAAAGAGGACAATTGTCTGGTGAAAGGGAAAAAGTGAAATTGTGGCTGGGAGATTTTCCCTAAAAGAACAGCAAACAGAAGCTCTGCATACAGAAAGGAAGAGAGGAGAGGGAATGTTAAATGCTGGGGAAGAACAAAGAGGAACAGGAGAATGGCAAGATGGCAAGCCTCCATTGCCTGTTTGTTCTTGTTTTCTAAATTACCTTTGAGAGAAAGACACAAATAATATTATATACAGGCTGATTTAAAACTATGTTCTAGGGCTGGAGGGAAGGCTCAGTGGTTAAAAGCATTGTCTGTTCTTCCAGAGGTCCTAAGTTCAATCCCCAGCAACTACATATGAGATGGCTCATAACCATCTGTAACCCTCTTCTGGCATGCAGGGGTACTCATATATATGTGTGTATATATATGTGTATATACATATTCATATACATATATATATACTTATATATACAATTATATATACATACATATAATATATCCATATACATATATATACACATATAGATTGCTGATATACATAAAATAAATACATCAATATAAATAAAATAAACAATTATTTTTTAAAAACCCAAACTGTGTTATATATGAGGAAGGGCAAAAGATGTGAAAGATTTCTAGTGATAGTACCAGTTGACTGTGATAAATAGGAATATATAATACTTAAAGGAATGTTTATCATAGTGGAATTCTAAACAATGTTGAAGTAACTTACAAAGAGGCAAAAAATAGAGAGAAGAACACATTCATGTGTGTGCGTATGTGCACACACACATGCACAGAGAAAGAGAGAGAGAGAGAGAGAGAGAGAGAGAGAGAGAGAGAGAACAAAATGAAATGGCAGACTTGGGTACTGATATGCCAGTAATTTCACCAAATATAAATAAAAAATACCAATTTAGGTGCAAAGTATATTAAAAATGTGATACAACTATAACTGACTACAAGAAACTCACTTCAAATACCAACAGTATAGCCAGTTCAGCAGGCAGGGACAGTGAAGGGTATGTTATCAGACACTGAGCAGAAGAAAATCAGGCTGGTGTGGTGATACACACCTGTAATCCTAAGACTCTGAGGACTGAGGTAGGGATCTGACTCAAAGATCCTGGACTACATAGTGAGATACAGTTTTAGGTAAATAGAGAGAGAAAGGAGAGGAGAAAATATGGAGGGAAGGAAACAGGTTTACCTATATTCATATCAGATAGTTTACTTTGGAGCAAAGATAATGAGCAGACAGAGAGGGGTCCTTAACAAGGTCAGTCCTCCTAAAGGCATAGCCATCCTAAATTTGTGTGCACAGAGGAATAGCCATCCTAAACCTGTGTGCATGTAAGTAGGAATACAAAATATGTGATGATAAACTTCACGAATCTAAAAGAGAAAATAGGAAAGTCCAAGTACAGGCAGAGACATTAGAATATTTAACAAGCAATAGAATAGCCAGACCAGATGTTAGGGGATACAGAAGAATTTAAAACACTACAAGGCCTCAACTGAGGTAGAAAACTCCACCTGCCAATGACAGAATATACATTCTTTTCCCATGTTCCTAGAACATATGCCATTTACTATGCCCTGACCATAAAACAAGCCTCAACAAATTCATAAATCAGAGAGTGTATTATCTGGCCATAATAAAGCCAAACAGGTTAAATTAAAAAAAAAAAACATAAATGGTTGAGCCAAAAACAGAAATCAAGGAGCACATTTCTAAGTAATCCATAACACACACACACACAAAACTGAACTAAATGACAGTGAAAACACAATTTGTCAAAACTTGTGGGAAGGGGTGGAGGAAGGGTTCAGTGGTTAACTTCCTGCAGAGACCTGGGTTCATTTCCCAGGCAGCTCATAACCATCTGTAACTCCAGTTCCAGGAATCCAAGTCCACCCCAGGGCACTGCATGCACACGATGCACAGACATAAACACAGGTAAAACACCCATGCTCATAAATAAAAGGTAGTGTTTAAAAGAGAAAGAAACTCACTATTCACAGACAACAGCTGACATAGAAAATCTAATATTACTGGGAGCTAAGCAGTTTCACAGGACACAAGGTTGATATGTAATAAGTTGATTGTGTTTTATATACAAGCAATGACTAATCTGAATTTAAAAAAGAACACTAACATCCTACTTATAATAGTACCAAATATGTCAGTACTTTTTAAATAAGTCTAATGAAATTTTATGGCATGTTGGTTATTTATGCTAAAAAACAAAAAACAAAAAAAAAAAAACCTACAAACCACTGATTAAAGAAATCAGGGCAGACCAAAACAAATGGAGAACTCTGCATCAGAAAGCGCAAATTTTTTTTTGAAATGTTGTCTCTCCTAAAATGGATCTCTAAATTCAGTGCAATATCAATTAAATTCCTATCAACTACTTTTGATGGAAATTCTAAAATAGGTATAGAAACAAGAAGGAGCTACAATAAGCCAGATGGTTTTGGAAAGACAAGCACTTTGAAGGGCTCACATTATGGGAGTGTAAGCTGCGGTAACCAACAGTGCGTCTGTGAAAAGCTGGGGTCGGTGCCTGTGATGCGTGGCACTCCGTAGTGAGGCATCCTCCTCACTTCTGAGGAGAGGGTGCACCACCCTGTGCCTGGAGAGGGGGCGATAGGATACTCCTGGAGAGGAGCATCATCAACAAGACCCTCTGGTAGTGGCCGCTAGAAGCTTCCTGGGTGCAGAACATCACCTATGGGAAGATGAGAGAGCAAAGCCAAGCCAGGGTGGAAGATAACGGAAAACACTTAACTCAGGTGCACAGCCTGCTTATGAATACATGGCAATGCCCTTTGAAAAACCCAATGGAAACGGAGAGATCACCTGATGAGGGATGGGCACATGGCTGCTACCTGAGTGACAGAGACAAGAACCTGGGAAGTGTGGCCCTTATACTTGTGACTCTACCAGTATATAGAGGGCCTCGGGCTTGATTTTCTTTGTAAGAGTCCCCAAGTTACTACCTGGACAATAAGTGCTCAATACATACCTGTCGAATGGACAAGTAAATAAATGATCTCACGGGCTGCTGGGATTCATGCTTTCTGTACGACGATAGGCATGCAATTCATGACTTAGCTGGCTCACTGGGCCTTTGCCTCCCTGTGTTCCTGCAGTGCCTAGAAAAGTGTTCTCTTTGCAAAGATGATGGACCTGTGCCCAGGAGTTAGTAGAGGACAACACCCTGTCTTGAATGAGACGCATTCAGCCATTAGCTTTGATTTACTGATGCTTGCCAAAGGCATGAGGCGTTACACCAAGTTCCCATCACTCCACCTCGGCACAGTGACAGTAAGTCAAAGAACCCTGGTGGGCAGGAGCTATGCTCATTAATTGGTGATGAAGAGAGGAAATTACTTCCCCTCAGAAGCACATTGCTGCCGCTATGCTGGTGGAATCCCTCTCCCCACCTTGTTTACTAGCACTCAAGGCTAAAAGGAGGTTCGGGTTAGCTGCATTTCCTCTGGCTGCTGCAGTCAACACGTAGAGGTCAAGCCGTCCTAAGAAAAGTGGTTTTGGGGAAGTGGCTAGGAAATGAAGCTTTTCTTCTCCTTTCTGGGCAGTTTTCTTCTGTGAAAACATCTAACAACCCGACAGGTATTTAACGCTTCTTTGGCCACTGGGGTATCTGAGATAGGACTAAGACTCAGAGTCCACCGTAAGTTATAAAGGCGAGGACCAACCCCAAGGGGAAGGAGGACGTTAGGGATGAGCTCTTGGTCCTTCCACAGGCTTCAGTGACCCTGGTGGCCAACTGGTCTCTGGCAGATCCCAGATTTTATAGAGTCTGAAGTTTACAGTGGCATTGATTCTTATGGTGTTGGAGAAACGCTGAATTTCCTATCCCAAAGGAAGACTCTGCTACAACCTATGTGACCTATATGTTGACCTAACCTCCTATTCTTGGCCCAAGAAAGGCGGGAACCTACTAAGGCCTGTAATGAGTAATGTTCCCATGCACAAATGTTTCAAAACAGGATGGACTCCTTGGGGGCATGGAAGTACTCGTAAGAACTCTTAAGACAACCTGTAGACCCACCCACTAGTCCATCCCAGCAGCAAGAGATTCAGATGCTGTCTTAGTTAGGATTTTACTGCTGTGAAGGGACACCATGACCATGGCGACTCTTATAAAGGAAGCCATTTAATTGGGGCTGGTTTATAGTTCAGAGATTTAATCCATTATCATCATGGCAGCATTCAGGCAGACACAGTACTGGAGAAGGAGCTGAGAGTTCTACATCTGGATCCACAGGCAACGGGAAGAAAATGAATCACATTTCATTTCTGCCTTGAGCTCCTGAGACCTCAAAACCTACCCCTAGTGACAAGACTTCCTGTAACACTGTACACCTACTTCAACAAGGCCACACCTCACAATAGTGCCAATTCCTATGAACCTATAGGATCATTTTCTTTCAAACTACCACAAATGCATTTGAGAATAACCCTGGATGCAGAATCCTGGGATGTCCAGCGACTCAGCCCAGTATACATGATGGAGTCCTACCAGAATCCAGAGAATTGGAGTGGACTAAATTCACCAGGTAAGTCTGAGATGCCGAGGAAAACAGCATCCACAAGTTTCTAGATTCTGTAAAAACAAACATTTCCTAAGAGTGTGGGTATAGAAGGGGTTCTCCTGGGCCAAAAGGACCCAGAATTATCTGGGGAGCTTGACAGGTACCAGGTGCTCGGTTCCATCCCAAGTTTGTGATTCAGTAGATCTAAAGAGGGGCCTAGCAATTGTCATCTCTAGCATGTTCTCAAGTGATGCTGATGGTCCAGGACGTCTCTTTTTTTATTAGATATTTTCTTTGTTTACATTTCAAATGTTATCCCCTTTCCTGGTTTCCCCTCTGCTCACCAACCCACCCTCTCCCTCTTCCTGGCCCTGGCACTCCCCTACACTGGGGCATTGAGCCTTCACAGGACCACGGGCCTCTCCTCCCATTGATGACTGACTAGGCCATCTTCTGCTATGTATATAGCTGGAGCCATGAGTCCCACCATGTGTACTCTTTGGTTGGTGGTTTAGTCCCTGGGAGCTCTGGGGGTACTGGTTAGTTCATATTGTTGTTCCTCCTGTGTGGCTGCAAACCAGTCCAGGACTACTCTTAAAGTATCATTGGATCAGAGTGTGGTGTCAGGAGTGGCCCTGCCCTATCTGATCATGTCCAGTGGATTGATAATGGCTTCTGATGGGGCCTGTCTCCTATCCCTTCATTCAATGAGGCCCAGCTTAGTCTTGATTGCCCTTTGATGCCAATAGACCCATACCACCCCCTGGGCTCTTTATTTGGTATCTTGGCTCAATTCTTGCTGGATTCAGGAGTCTTTTTTGATCTCTGTTCTATCTGATCTTTCTTCAACCCCTTGTCAAGCCGAGTTACCAAAATTCCCACCAGCATATCTCCTATCGGGATTCTAGAAATCCTGCTGGTTTCTGGAAGCATAATATGAGCTGTTACATAAAACTAAACCCTTCAGAATCTGTCAGTTCTAACCTCAAACAATTGCTGGGCATGGTGATGCATGCCTTTAATCCCAGGACTTGGGAGGCAGAGGCAGGTCCATCTCTGTGAGTTCAAGGTCAGCTTGTCCTACGCAGTGAGTCCCAGGACAGCTAAGACTATAGTTTCATGTACCTCTGTCCTCAATGAATGGTTTTTCCAAGAGGGGCTGTTATGAGATACAACCCAAATGGAGGGGAGCCATCTTACAGCCACTAAAGTCCCAAGGCTATCCCACTAAGGCCTGGTAATCTCACCTGCCAAGAGAGACTGGAGGGAGAATCACTGTTACAATTCTTGTTGCTATGAAAGGCCCAGGAAGACAACATGGTATAAGAAATGTCTTTTAATTTAACTTGTCCGGTACCACGTGAGAAAAAAAGGGTCTCAATTACTGGCGGGTACAAAAGGGCAGCACAGGCATGGTGAGGTCAGGAAGAGGCCTCGGGGGTTGCTAGGCTCTGGTACTGTCTTCGTTCAGTCTCGTTTCCCCACAGAATGTATGGCTTTAATATAACAGAGCAGAAGCACGCCCAGGCATTGGGCTGTGCCTATGTTTAGCTGCTGAGGCAGAGGATTGAAGGGTTGCAGATGGCCGTGAATCAGGGGACAGAGTAGGGGATGTCTCAGAAGGAGCTGGAGATGTCTTGAAGAGGAGTTTCAGGAGGGTCTATGGCTAAGAGGGAGAGGAGAGAGATGGAGTAGAGTGATCTAGAGGGGAGGGAGAGAGTGATGGTGCGGGAGAGCAGAGAAGGTGATGGTGACTTCAACCTTCCCCAGGTGAGAAGGAGTCAAGTATGAGAAGGGAGGAGGGGTGGAGAAGGGAGAGCAGGCTTCCTGATCCAGGGGCAGGAAAGGGAAAATGGGGAAGAAATGAATATTGTTGTCAGAAACAAGTAGCAATGAGTGAAGGCCTAAACATTTATGGAAAGTCAGGACATCCCTCTGGGAACCTGGATGTAGAGCCAGACATGCATCTGGATCCCTCCTTTAGCAGTTCACTGCTTAGAATAATCCTCACTGTCCCTCCACCCCAACCCAGTCCAGCCCAAGTTGTACCCTAGCTCCAGTCAGGTTAGAAAGATCCAGGTTCCTCAAATCCGAGAGTGCACTTCCTCAGAAATCTGTGTTGCCCACACACACACACACACTGAGGACAGGACTGGAGGCTCACAGGTCTCTGCCAGGATGCTCCTGTTCCTGCTGTGCATCCTGGGTTCCTGGTTCTCTCTCTCTCTCTCTCTCTCTCTCTCTCTCTCTCTCTCTCTCTCTCTCTCTCTCTCTCTGTGGGTGTGTATGTGTGTATGTGTGTCTGTCTTTGTCTGTCTCTCTCTGTCTCTGTCTCTCTCTGTCTCTATCTCTCTGTCTCTCTGTCTCTGTCTCTCTCTGTGTGTCTGTCTTTGTCTTTGTCTCTCTCTGTGTCTGTCTTTGTCTCTCTCTCTATCTTTCTGTCTCTCTGTCTCTGTCTCTCTGTCTCTCTCTGTGTGTGTCTGTCTTTGTCTCTCCCTGTGTGTCTGTCTTTGTCTGTCTCTGTGTGTCTGTCTTTGTCTGTCTCTCTGTCTTTCTGTCTCTCTCTGTCTCTGTCTCTCTCTGTGTCTGTCTTTGTCTCTGTCTCTCTGTCTCTGTCTCTCTCTCCTCCTCTCTCTCCCCACTCTTCATCCTTCCTTATTCAACAGACTTAAATCCAAGTCACACATCTTCACTGTCCTCCCTGGGTAAGTCCTCTCCCCTTCTATAACCCCAAAGCTATAGCTGAGTGACTCTGCCCCTCTGAGGTGTGCACTGGGCATGTCACAACAGGACAGCTGTGTGCTGAGAGCTACACTGCTTAGGGAGCCATGACAGCCCAAGGCCCCTGTCGTGGGGATGGAGGAAGGGTAGAAAGGGACTGGGTAGTTTGGGAGCCGAGGCTACAAAAGGAGGTTCTGTAATAACATGCTCCCCAGAACTGCAAGGAATGGAGAGTTCGGAACTCCAGCCTGCTAGGTTTTCCTAAAGGTATGTGTGTGCATATCAGGGCTGGAAGATGGAGCATGTTTACTTAGCAATAAGTTAGACTGGTTTATAACTTGTAAACATTAGGCATATGTACGGAGCAGGGCCCCTCTGATTCTTACCCTAGGTCCCTGCAGATGTTGGGGTAAGCCAGTCTAACTCTAAACCTTAGTAATTGAGTATTCTCCTTAGTTTCCCAAAGGAAGGTGTTGAAACAAATGTCTTCTATCTTGCCCATGATTTCCTCTTTTCTTCCAGCCACCTCATCCCTTCTCTCTCCCCGGAAATTCTCTCCTGGGTTATCTATCCATCCTCCCTGCTGGGTTTTCTTTCTTCATGGAATCAAACCCACCTCCTCTGAAAAGTCCCCCAGCCTCCATAGCCAAGCCTGCTAACGTTTCTCACTGAGAGAAAAGTCTAGCTTGCTGGTTTGTGTCCCCCGTCCATCCTACTCCCCACTACCATGGTCCACCTTCCTTTCAGCTCTATGTGTCCTTGAGCCATGAGGGCACAGACTGTCTGGTTCAGGTCTGTGATTTTTTTTTTCCCAGCACCCATTACTTTGGGAGCACTCATGCAAGAAGCTCTAATGGAGGAACCTGTGGCACAGACAAAACCTGAGTTTAGCCAGGGTCAGAAGAACAAGGACGATAACATCAAGGAGCTCTGAGCAGAGCTGGTGGGAAGAGCAACCATGGAAGCCTAGCTGGTGGCTTGAGGGGGCTATGGAGGGAAGGTAGAGGCGAGGCTTGACAGCACTTCCGGAAGGTCAGTCTGTGTGAGGCATAATCAAGCCGGGGACAGCAAAGCGGCTTCCAGGCTGTTACCATAGCACACTGGTGAGGGACTTGCAGTGGAGCAGGGATGCCAAGGAGCATCTGAGATGCAAAGGGGAGAGACATGCTGGAGGAAGGGACTTGGCTGGGTCAGATGACTTCCAGGAACCACAGGGCTCTGTCAGAGCTGGAATCGAAACTCCCAGGTATGTGCAAAGCACCACAGCTTCCAACACACTGGAAGGCTCTTTTCATTTTCCCCTAATCATCCATGTGTTAGTTACTCCCCCTTTGCTGTGTCAAAACCAGCTTAAGGAAAGGTGTCTTTTTACTCTCAGTGGGGGGAGAGAGCCCATCAGGGCAGGGAAGAGGCAGCAGCAGGAGCATGAATCCGATGGTCGCAGCAGCAGGAGCTTGAAGCCCATGGTCACCGTTTCAGCCACAGTCAGGAAGCAGAGCCATGAAGCCAAGGCACAGCTCCCTTTCTCCTGACTCTGTCCAGGACCCTGGTCCATGGAGCAGGGCCACCCACAGCCAGGATAGCTCTTCCACCTCAAGTAAGTCAATCTGGAAAGTCCTGTATAAACATGCCAGAGGTTAGTCTCAGTGCTCCCAGCCCCTGTCAAGTTGACAGTCAACACTGACCATCTTTTCAGGCTCCCCACCTAGGCTTCCATCCACGCCACCATGAGGCACTTAGGTGAAATCTGGTTCTCTGCCTCTCCCCTCACCCCTCCCCATGATAGCTATGTGGCTTTGACCATATTGTGTAACCCCTCTCTGCCCCCATTTTATCGTGTTATTAAAATTGTGAAGGTATGGCACACAGAGTTTTTGAGAGGGTTGAATGAGATGGACCCCAGAGCAACAGTTTCTCAACGCCCCCTCCGCTCCCCCCCCACCCCCCACCCCCCGCCGTTACTGTGATCTTAGCAGGGGCTTCTCCTGGCTGGTTGTTTGTATGCATCCACTACTCTATAAACTCACAGAGGGAAGGACAGGACCACAGGTGGCGCTTGCCTGTGTCTTCCCAGGCCCAGTCTGGGGACCTGGGACTCCTAGACCATATATTCCATCGATGAGTAGTTATTGAGTATTGCTGTGGGACTTGTAATAGAATTAGGATAAACAAAGTCAAAGGGCTGTGGAGGCAAGGCAGACACCAGCTCGCCCATGACGAGTGTGGTAGAGGGTCGTAGACCTTGGGCTGAGGTCCTGTGAGGCCAGTGAGTCAGGAAGGAGGAAGCTGCAGACAGACCTAGTTAAATCCTGTTATTCCATACCTGTCCAGGCAGTGGAGACAACTGAGTTCTCGCTTTGACCCTCACTAACTAGCACTTAAGAATCAGGGAATAGTTCCTGAGGAAAATCCCACTAGAATTAAGCTTAGGCCCAATACCCTCATTTTTCAAGGGAGACCCTCATCCACTGCCCACCTTTGCCTCTGCCCAGTCTCGCACGGTAAGGACTTCCGGCCAACATCAATTCATTCATTGGGCTCCAAGGTATTTTTAGCTCTGGGCAGCCAGGCCTGGTGGGTGACTGGCAGCGGGAGGAGCCTTCCGTGTTGCTCCTGGCTCAGCATTAGAGGTGGCTGGGCAGAGGGTGGAGGCCCATGCATACCTGGTATCCTGGTCCACAGCTGCCTCATTGTCCCTAGAGGAGGAGCCGGGTTTCTGCCTCTGCCACTGACCCGAAGCTGGGAGCATTCTTTCCTGTTGATTCATCTTGGGGAATGTTTTGGGCCCAGGTCGGGTGGGGCAGGGCCACTGGGGGGAACATCTTAGACATGAGCCGCTAGAGGTGGACCCAGGTCTCTGGCAACATAGTCAAGGTGACCTGGCTGTCACATGCCATCTTGGCCCTTATTACCTCTGCCTTGAGGTCACATTTATTTGCAGGTCCTCCTCTGTAGACTGGGACAGCCCTACCCTCACCCCCCCCCCCCTGCGTCTAGCACTTCAGCCCTTTTTCTAGCACATAGGAGAAAATCAACAGAGGGTCTTGAATGAAGAAACCATTAGGATACCTGGCAATCTGAGGCAAGGTGGGGGACGTGCCACTCACCACTCGCTGCTCTGAGACTAGAGAGGAAGCTGGAAACATCTGCTCATTTCACAAGTGAGATCCTGAAGGAGCAGAAGGGACCAGGACTGAAAGCTGGAGGCCTGAGCGAGGTTGTTACTTCAGCGGGGGACTCCCCTCCTCAGCCTTCCTCCATTTGTTGTGTTCCATAGCCTCTTATTCCCCTCTAGCCTCCATTGCCCCCCCCCCAAACCTGGCAAGGACCAGGGACATCCAGGCTAAGTACCGGAAGTCTTAAGTTCTCTGCTGCGAGGTTTATGACTCTGGGAAGCAAATCCTGTCTCCTACGACTGAACTTCACAATGAGCAGAGCTTTGCTCTCAAGCCGCCTTTCAGTAAACCCTGGGGACCAGGTCACAGACAGGCTGCCCCCTGTTACCAAGCAGCATCACCCTACCACTGAACGGGGCTCTCACCCCAAAAGGACGCCTGCATTGTACTGCATAAGCAGCTCACCGGATCCAGACCTAAAACTGTGGGGTGCTCAATTCTATAAGGTCAATGGGACACAGCTCTGATCGCCCATTAGACAGAGGAGAAAACCGTGCCTGCAGAGGGACTCGCAGACCCAATCCTCGCCACCTGACGCTGTCCCCACCGTGCTCCCCGGGGACTCCGTCACTCCCGCGCTCCCCGCAGCGCCCGGGACTTCCCAACTTGGCCCTGTCCCGAGCTGTGCGCTTGGCTGATGGCCGGCCGGGCGGGGCTGCCCGTGCACACAGGCGCGCCCGGGGCGGGGCCTGCGACCTCCCCCGGGGAAGGCCCGGGCTTGGGGCGGGAGGCTGGCGGATAAAAAGCCCCCAGGGCGCCCCGGGAGGCCCGTTAGCGCTGCTCCGCCGCGGCGCCCGGCCCAGCCCCGACCTCCGGATCCAGCTGGTGAGCTCCTGCCTGTTGCGATCTCCTGTCTGCCTCTTGCTGTCTGTCGGTCCTTTCTTCTGTCTCTCGCGGGTGGGCAGGCCTCTGAGGGTTCGAGGGGCTTCGAGGGATGGGGAAATGCCATGGATAAGTCCCGGATGGGTCACAACCTGCTTCCCCACTGGACAAGTGCCCATGTGAGGGGAGATAGTTCAAGGCTGCATGAGTGGAGAGCTCTGGCCCGCAGGAGTCTGCGTGTTAGGTTTGTGAACACACTGTGTAACCATTTCTCACCCTGGAAGAATGCTTGAGACAGAGTAAAATAGAACTAGATGTCTCTCCTGTGACTCCGGGACACTAAGCGCTGGGGCAGAGCTGGGCTCCCCCCTCCTACCAACACAGAGCTGACTGCTGGAAGTGAGGTGAAAGAGGGTTTGGAGGCAGAGGGCTTCAAATTCCACCTTCCCCAGCCCTATGTAGATGGGGGCCCGTTTGCAGACTCTGCTCTAACCACAGGAACGATGTCATAAGGGTGCAGGGCCTAGGCCAAGGGCCCAGAGAGCCACAGAGAAAGAACTCGGAGAAAGGACCCACACAGCTGGGGTCACAGGACAGCCCCACCCCCACCCATGCTCATCCTCTTCCAGTCTTCCCTCCTGGCCAGGCCAGGTGCCCCGAGTCTTCAGACCTCACGAGCCCTTGCACTTCAGCCTGAGTCACAGCCAGGGACAAGGTAGAGTTCCATTCACTCCTCTCCCCCATCCAACATCAATCACTCTTGTGGTTTCGAGAGAGCCCGGCCTGTAGCCAGGTGGCCTGTTTGAATTCTGGCCAGTCCAGCTATTTCATTTCTCGGGCCCTGACTTTTCCATCTGTGAAATGGAGATGCCTAGTCAGACATGTTCCTAGAGGCACTCGTATCCTGCGCCCTCCTCACCCATTCCCTTCTCCTTGGGGAAGAGAAGGGGCTCCTTCCATCTCTGAGGCCCAATGCTCAGCCCAGTCTTCCTGTACTCAGGTCGGTGGGAACAAATAGGAAGGTAGGACCCTGGGAGGCCTTTTTGGAGGGAGTAGCATTTGAGCTGGGTGTTGAAATGTGTGTAGGAGTTTAACAGTCTGAGTAGGATGGGCAATGGGCCCTGGAAGATGAAGGCTGTCTTGGGATTGACATTGAGAAGAGCTTTGTGTGAGTGTAAGTTCTGGGAACCTGGGGTGGGTAGGAAGTATTCGAGGGGATCTCTCTAGGGTCTGCCTCCTGGCGACTTGAAAGGAGGGGCTTCTAGGCCAGGGTCTGGCAGCAGAAGCCCACCCCTGTCTCCAGGCAAGGATCCTGAAGGCCTGTGGCTTCTGAGGAGACCTCCTCCATGCGGTGGGGCCTTTAGCCACAGGCGCAAAACAGAACAGCCTAGCTTATCAGAGACCCCCAACAGCACGTTCCACCCTAGGACCACTTCCCATTTCACATGTGTGCAAACTGAGAGACCAAGAGAGGAAACCTGGACTTTTGGCATGGTCACAGACGATAGTTCCCTGACCCTTAGCAGGAACAGCATAGGATCACCTCTCAGCTCAGACCCAGTGACTCCAGGCACCCCCTCAGAGGAGCTCCGATGAGAAAGGGGACCTGGGAAGTGTCAGAGAACACTCTGGTGACAATCAGCTAGGATCAATCCCCCAGGGCCTCAAGTGTGGAGTGACACTACATAGAGGTTGTCATCTGGGAGAAAGTGCAGCAGAGCCAGTGGGAAGGTTGGCCTAGTCTCTGTGTGGCAGATGGGGTGGGGGTGGGGTCTGGCCTCGTAGTGTAGGTGGAAGGGACAGGGGTGAGTCTAGGGACCCACAGCTGGACAGTGGAGACCCGCGGTTCTACGAAGATGCCATAGTGATGTCGATGGTTCCTTTCTGCGAGTTACTCTTTGCAGAGACGGGCATGTCCCTATGGATTTGGTAGGCGTAGATGTTGTCACGTCCGTTTGACAGAGGGGAGACAGACACTGAGCTGCAAAGTGGTTTCACATGACTTAGGCTAGTGAGGAAGTAGAATTTGAACCCAGGCAGTCCGACTCCGCTGGAAAGCCCTCCCACACGGCGAGCCCCATGCCATGGCACCTCCCACACAGGCAACCACAGATGGTTCAGAGTGCCACATTCACATTTGGCATCATTCTAGGCACTGCAATGCAACAGGTAATCCTCACTCCCATAGAGCCTCTTTCCCCAAGGCCATCTGGTATACCTCCATTCCTTTTCATCCAGCCTTGCACTGATCAAGTCCATGGGGTTGGGGGCAGCATTGGGGGAATAAGGAGCGACTCTGAGCTGGATCCCAACCTTGGGCAAGATCCTGAGACTTTCTCTACTCTGGCTGATGAGCTGTGAACGTCTCCATGAGTAGGGCTGCCAGATAGCCAAGGGTGAAGTTCAACTCTCAATCTTTCTTCCTCAACCTCCCGAGTGCCAGGATTATGTGCAGAGGCCCCCATTCTCGGCTCACCTGTTACCCCTTTAAAAAGTGTTCTCACAGGAAAGGACCTTGGCCCTGTGAGAGTTTGGTGCCCCAGTGTAGGGGAATGCGAGGGCCAGAAAGTGGGAGAGGGCGGGGTGGCAGGCATGGGGAGGTGGGAGGCAACGGGGGTTTGTTTTTGTTGTTTTTGTTTGTTTCTTTGTTTTTTTGAGGGGAAACTGGGAATGGAGAAATTTACATGTAAATAAAGAAAATATCTAAAATAAAAAAAAAAAAGTGTTCTCACTTCTCTGTCCATGTGGAGTGAGAGTAAAGAGTAGTGTTTAATGTCTCCAGGTGGTAGTCCTCAAGAGGCCAGCTGCACTGGCTTGTCCTGGAATCCCAGGAGTTGGGAGGCAGAGGCAGGAGGGTCCCAAACTCAAAGCCAGCTCTAGCTCTATAACAAGATCCTGTTTATTTTTCTTTTTAAATCACACAGAAGACACAGGCATTGGCAGGGTGTCACTTTTCTCTATCCATCCTGGGGTAACCTCCAAAGCCAGGGTGGAAGAACATGAGCAGTGGGCAGTCTCTGGAGACTCCAGTAGCTCTGTTCAGACATGGTTCATCTCTGTGCCCTGCCCTGCCCGCCAGTCCCAGGACTAAAGTCACTAAAGCGCTGACGACTCCAGCTTGCCCCCCATCCCCCCCCCCCACTGTATGTGTCCCTCCCTGAACCTGCCCAGGGTTTCTCATCCTAATAAGATGATGGGAAGATGTCCTGCAAGGCGAAGAGCTCCTCCATCACCTGGGACCTGCCTGCCCCTCCCCTTCCCTTTCACATCCCAGCAGTAATGGGAGATCCGTACCTCCTGCTCTGCTCCTGCGTAAACTCTTTTCCTCTACCCCCTTTACCTGTCCTCTCTAGCTGAAATAGCCCCTTTCCAGCCTTGGAGAACTCTCATTCATCCAACAAGACCCAGGCTGAGCAGTCCTTTCTCTTCTTCCCTCCCTCCCTCCCTCCCCTCCTTCCTTCCTCCCTTCCTTCCTTCTTTCCTTTTTTTCCTTTCTTTCTTGGTTAGCTGGTTTTTGAGACAGGGTCTCACGTGGCCCAGGCTGCTCTTGAATTCACTATGTAACAGAGGCTGACCTTGGACACTCGATCTTCCTGCCTCTATCTCCCAAGTACTGAGATTATATGTGGGAGTCACCATGCCCAGCTTATACATCCCTTCTTTAAAAGCCTCCCCCAACCCTACATCTCTGTGTGATGTGAAGGCAAGGAGTATGTTTAATGTCTTCACTTTCATGTCCCTACACCTGGCTTAACAAGTGGACTAAAGTGAAGTCCCTCCCAAAATTGTTGTGACCAATGCATGAGCCACACAGCTACATGGTCTGGGCTGTGGCTGGAGGGACATGCCACCCAAGCTGGAGGAGACAGCAGATGATATTTGGCTCAATCTTGGAAATAAAGAACTGGGGCCTGAAATTTAAGAGACTTGACCAGACAGTGGTGTTATGGCTAGGCGGATGTTTCTAACCTGAGGGTACTCCTGGAGTATCCAGGGACTGCATTTGGTGAGTAGGCCTCTCTTCCTCCTGCCTACTTTCCTTGGGTGGAGGTGGTAATCACCATTCGTTCCTTCCCCAGGCGCCCTGAAGTCACCATGATGTGGCCCCCACCACCCACCTTCTCTCTGTTCCTGCTACTGCTGCTAAGCCAAACCCCTTCCAGCAGGCCCCAGTCATCAGGCACCAAGAAGCTCAGGCTTGTGGGTCCAGCAGACAGGCCAGAGGAGGGCCGCTTGGAGGTGCTGCACCAGGGCCAGTGGGGCACGGTGTGTGATGATGACTTCGCTCTCCAGGAGGCTACAGTGGCCTGCCGACAGCTGGGCTTTGAGTCGGCCTTGACCTGGGCACACAGTGCCAAGTACGGCCAAGGAGAGGGTGAGTGACCATGACACCTTGCTGCACAGGATGCAAAGACACGGAAGCCAGCTTCTTTCTCTTAGGACTGGGCTGACTGAGGCTCCAACAGAACTTCCTAGAAGCCTACCCAACCTTTCATGACTAGGTGAAATGGCCTCTTGGAGGCACTTCTTGGGTTTAGTTTGCAGATGACCTCTGCTCTGACCTTCCCATTCTCAGCTTGGAATGAGACAACCAGCACCACCAAGCCTAAGTTCTCTGAGCATAGTGATTTGCATACCATGGGTACTTAGGAAGTAGTTGGTGGACAGAATGGTAGACAGGTGGACTAGTGCTCAGTCCCTAGATCTTCCGGCCACTTTCCAGGAACAGTTTCTATGGACCTGACACGAAAAGGAAGCAGTGGGCAGGGGTATGGACACTAAGACCCCAGAGAACCAACTCCCTTCCTTTCCCTTGCTCCTCGGGGCTTGGTAATGTAGTGTCCCACCAGAGAGAAAGCGGTCTCTCTCTCTCCTCAGCCTTGAGCTCATCTTCCCTCCCCAACAGGCCCCATCTGGTTGGACAATGTTCGCTGTTTGGGCACTGAGAAGACCCTAGATCAGTGTGGCTCTAACGGTTGGGGTGTCAGTGACTGCAGACACTCAGAAGATGTTGGGGTGGTATGCCATCCACAGCGCCAGCACGGATATCACTCTGAGAAGGTCTCCAATGCCCTCGGGCCCCAGGTGAGGTGGCTGTCTAGGTCCTGTCCTGAGCTGAGGGCTGGATGGGGCAGAAAGCCTCCTGCAGAGTGAACCTGGGGGAAGGAGAAGCCATTCATGTAGAGCCAGTCAGGGAACCAGACACTACTAGGCCTGGTGGGATCTGGGAAGCTGCTCCCCATGAAGGAGGCAGACGTGGGACTAAGGGGCTGCTTCAGCCACAGGCTTGGCCACAATTGCTGCCTCTTCCTAGGACAAACAACCCCAAGCTAAAAACAGCTCAAGCCAAACAACAGTAATGGGTAGGGCAGGGAGCTGGATCCCACCCTCTGCTTGCCAGGCAGCCTCTGCCTGAGGACAGCTGGCCCTGACACACTGGGTCTGCAATGGGTCACCTTGGGGTGCTCCATACTGGTTTGAAGTCATCCAGAAATAGGGGTGGTGGGTCCTGAGGAATCAAGGGAACGGGAGTTGGTTTCAAGCAACTATTCCTGTGCATATCAGTTCTTTTCAGGGTGGTACAAAGAGGACCCCTCCATGCCCAGCAAACACCCTCATCCTCATTCTCAGTTTGATAGATCCCAGGAGGGAAAGGGTCTAGACAAACCAAGACTCTGGCTTCCATTTTCCCCATAGCCTTCAGCAAATGTCCCCTGTTCTGTTGGGGGCTAACAACAAAGGGCAGCAAGGTGATTCTAAGCCTTGCTTCCTCAGAAGAATCTGCAGTGGTCTCCAGGAGGCCCAGGAGCCCAGGGACAGGGCCTATGGTGAGGTGACTCTATGCCTTGCAGGGCCGGAGGCTAGAAGAAGTGCGCCTCAAACCCATCCTCGCCAGTGCCAAAAGGCACAGCCCAGTGACTGAGGGGGCTGTGGAAGTGAGGTACGAGGGCCACTGGAGGCAGGTGTGCGACCAGGGCTGGACCATGAACAACAGCAGGGTTGTATGCGGGATGCTGGGCTTTCCCAGCCAGACACCTGTCAACAGCCACTACTACAGGTAGGAGGGGCAGGATTGCCAAGTTGGACCTGTGTGTTTATGTGTCTGTGTGTACCTGTGGGTGGGTGGGTGAGTGAGTGCTTGTGTGTGTGTGTGTGTGTGTGTGTGTCGTGCACTAGAACGCATACGCGCACATTATAAACGCACTTGCGCAGTATAAATCTTGTTGAAAGGTTCGGTGAGATTCTGAAGGGACACATTTCCATTCAATTGCTTTCATTGTATACCACCTTCAGTTCTTTCTATTGGGTTGGCAAGCATTAAATTTAGTTTCTGGCTACTTCCAGATGATTGTCAGGACCTTGTAGTTCCTACAGTGTGGCCCATCGGGGCAGGGCTTGGCTCCATCAGGAACTAGGTCTGGACCTTGGTTGGGGTACACAGCCCTCAACCACGCTCTGCTGGAACCCTGTGCTGTCCAGGGAACTCCTGCTCTGACCCCAGCTGGACTATAACTGGGTTGTATGCAAGCTAGACCTGGGGTGGGGAGTTTGGCTAAAGGAGACATAAAAATACTCTCAGAAATGTGACCAAACTGTCACAGAAGGTCTCATCAGCTCCATAAACACCCACCACAACCCCAGTCCCACCAGCTGTGGCAGAGACAGCTCAAGCATTTCTCAAGACCTCTCAAGGCACCTCTACGTCATCTAGCCTGCCCCACCCCTACTGGGTTGCCACGAGTCTGTCTTCTAAGCAGTTGCAAGTCCCTTGCCTCTGGCTTAAAGGACTCTGGTTCTGAATAAAGAACATGGTGGGCAGCCATGCAACTCTGTCTGTGGAGATGAAGGGGACTTGGTCCCCTGGCTCCTCGATACCTAGTAATTGCAAACCAGGCCCCGCTGACTTACTAACCCTTCAGTAGGACAGCTCTCATTACAGCCTGGGTGGCAGCCTCCCCAAGCCCCAATAAAGCTCTCGACTTCAACTGATCCCAGGTGACCTTTCCCGAATCTCTTCTCCCAGGGAGCCCCTAAAGGATCCTTTCGTCTGGACTTAGGGGCTCAGGGGAGGGCAAGAATGAGTTGCTTACTCCATGGCAGCCCAGTGCAACGGAGACTTTGGGATGAGCTGAGGGGCTTCGCTTGCCTTCCCTGTAAAGTGGAAGAGCAGCCATGACTGTCTGTGGGGTGGACATCTCATCAGCCACTGCACATTGCGGTGTTGAAGTAAGAGCTGGGAAAATGTCTATAAGCTATGGAGTCTGCTATGAACGTCTGAATTGAGGAGCCGAGGTGGGGGCAGGGAGAGTTCTTGCACCCTTTACCCTGTTTTCTCTGTCACAGAAAAGTCTGGAATCTGAAGATCAAGGATCCCAAGTCTAGGTGAGGAGTGGTATGTTAGCAGTCCTCCTCCTCCTCCCATGAAGTGCTCCCCCTCTTCTCATGAAGTGCTCCTTCTCCTCCCATGAAGTGTTCCCTCTTCCATGAAATGCTCCTCCTTCCATGAAGTGCTCCCCCTCCCATGAAGTGCTCTCCCCCCTTCCATGAAGTACTCCCCCTCCTCCTCTTATCTCTTCTCCCTTTTTCATTCCCTCCCCCACTTTCTCCCCTGAGTTCTCTCATCCCAACTCAAACCTTCCTCCACCCATACTTTCTTGTCTTCCAGGCTCAACAGCCTGATAAAAAAGAATTCCTTCTGGATTCACCGGGTTGACTGTCTGGGGACAGAGCCCCACTTGGCCAAGTGCCAGGTACAGGTGGCTCCAGGAAGGGGCAAGCTTCGGCCAGCCTGTCCTGGCGGCATGCACGCTGTGGTCAGCTGTGTAGCAGGACCCCACTTCCACCGACAGAAGCCAAAGTCGAAGCGCAAGGAGTCCCGTGCAGAGGTCAGCCCCAGGGTCCTGACCAATCTGCGGGTGCAGGTCCCTCCCATCAGTCCCTGCCCAGTGGGGTAGAAGAGGGAAAAACCTTGTGGGGAGGAGGAGCTGGGCTCTTCGGGATTGTCTTTTTTAAAAGGAGGTCATTTATCATCCTCCCATAGATGGAAAGTTGACATTATTTTCCATGGATAGAAGGCAACCGTGAAAAGAGTAATTAAATTGTAGCTGCAACCCATTGAGGGTGAAGGCATTGAACCCGAGCCTGGTCTTTTAAAAAAAGTAGGTGAGAGAGTGCTAGTGAGCCCCGCCTCCAACACACATACATACACACGCACGTACACACACACACCAGTGAAGAAGCAGAGGTCTAGAACAGGATAATTGTGGGAAGCCAAAGGCAGAATTGGAAACTGGGCTTTGCCTCTGGCTGGTGAAGCTTACAGGAACCCCACCCTGAGGTCCACCCCTGAAGCCGGCTCTCTCCTCTTCAGCAGGAGCTGAAAGTGCGCCTGCGCTCTGGGGCTCAGGTGGGTGAGGGCCGTGTGGAAGTGCTCATGAACCGCCAGTGGGGCACAGTCTGTGACCGCAGGTGGAACCTCATCTCAGCCAGCGTTGTGTGTCGCCAGCTTGGCTTTGGCTCTGCCCGGGAGGCCCTTTTTGGGGCCCAGCTGGGACAAGGTGAGCAAAGAGGTCCGGGGTGTAGAAAGAGGACCCTGATGTACCACTAGTTCCCTCCCCAGGGAGAGGGAGTCACAGGAGTGGTTTACAGAGGAGCCTCACGCAGTGCACTCTTCCCTGCAGGGCTAGGGCCCATCCACCTGAGTGAGGTGCGCTGCAGAGGCTATGAGCGGACCCTCGGTGACTGCCTTGCCCTGGAAGGGTCCCAGAATGGTTGTCAACATGCAAACGACGCTGCTGTCAGGTGCAACATCCCAGACTTGGGCTTCCAGAACAAGGTGGGTTTAGGCCTGAATGCCCTCAGGCAGGGGTCTGGGTTGGCCTGAAGAGCTCCCTTCTCTCTGTGATCTGGTCCCACGTACAGTCTCACAGACGGCAGGACATGGGGCTTCACTGGTATACATACTGGCCCACACACCCAGGAACTGAGAAAAACGGAGAAAGGAGGTACATCAAGCCAGGACTACCAGCAAACAGTGCTGGGGAGTGGTTCTGGGGACGTTGGGCAAGCTGCTGGCATTTTGGAAAATGGTGTTGACTCTCTAACAGGATGACAGTCGACAAGGTGGCAGATACAAAAGCCCTTGGCAAACTGAGTCACCACTAATAGTGGGAGAGGCTAGGTAGGTAGGAGTAGGACAAGATCCAGGGCAGAAGCCCCTGCCACAGATTTTTATAGCAAGCAGAGACATCATACACTAGCTAATGATCTGAGCTCACATGCTAGGAGACAGAGGCAGAGTGTCTGGCAGGTCTCCCAGCTTGCAACCCTGGCTTCCCCCCTTACTCGCCTCTGACTATTACAGGTGCGCTTGGCTGGTGGTCGCAACTCAGAAGAGGGAGTGGTGGAGGTGCAGGTGGAGGTGAATGGGGTCCCACGCTGGGGGACTGTATGCAGTGACCACTGGGGGCTCACTGAAGCCATGGTGACCTGTCGGCAACTTGGTCTGGGATTTGCCAACTTTGCTATCAAGGTAGGTCTCAGATTGGCTCCTTTCCTACAGCCAGAGCCTCCTGGGCTGGCAAGACTAGAACCTCTGCCAGAGCTGCTGGCCATTCGGTCATTCATTCATTCCTTCGGCACTTACTCATGAGTGAAGCTATAGGTTGTCACCAACTGGGTGACAAGAGCACAGCTGAGAGGCTGCTCAAATGACCTGGTACATATATAGTTTCATCTGAAGGAACAATGAATTGAAGCTAGCTAGATGGGGGAAGAAGAAACAGCTCATGTAAAGGCTCATGGCTGGTGGAAGTTTGACTCAGTCGAGGAAATGTGGAGCCATGGGGTTGCAGTGTGCACTCCAGGAAGAGGGCTGCAACGTCCAAGGGTAAAGGAGGAGGGAGGCAGGGGCAAAATCGCTATCTGTGGGCTCCCAACAGGCCTGTTGGGCTGTGTAAGGGCAGATGTTACCCATGAGGCCCAGGCTGGGATGTGAGGGGCAGCTAGGAATGGTGGGGGGGGGGACACACTACCTGATGTGGGAATGGGGGGTCAGGCTTGTCCTACTCAAACAGCATAGCTGCCTTCTTGGACATGGATGAGACAGTGTCGCCGGGCACTGGGGCAGTAGGGCATTGGAGCAGTAGGGCATTGCCCCAATTTCATTAGAAAACTCTCAATGTCAGAGGGGTTCAAATGTGATAAGGCTGTCCACCAGGTAGGGCTCTCATCAGTGAAAATTGTAAGGCCTGTGCTGGACTGGTTTGAGGGATGGTAGGATGGAGGCATCAGAATGACTGGCATTGTGGTACCTCTCAGCTCTGAAGGGATATACTGTCTTCCCAGGACACCTGGTACTGGCAGGGGACACCAGAGGCCAAAGAAGTGGTGATGAGTGGAGTTCGCTGCTCAGGCACAGAAATGGCCCTTCAGCAGTGTCAGAGGCATGGGCCCGTGCACTGTTCCCATGGCCCAGGGCGCTTCTCAGCTGGCGTTGCCTGCATGAACAGTGAGTAATGGATGGATGGGTGGCAGGGTAAGGGAGCTGACACAGGAGCTCTACCATTCTCCAGCTGGGAGACTGAGCTGTCTGTCATGGCCACATGCAAAGCCTGCCCTGCCCGCCTCCCTCACGGAGTTATTATGAGAACTGAGAAAAGCACAAGGAGCTAGAAGAAGGCCTTGCAACTTGAGGATTGTGAATAACGGTTTTAAAAGAGTGAAACAGAACAGAAAACGTGGCAGTCCTGCATTTAGGAAGGGCAACGGTTTTTCTCAGAATTGCATGTGTGCTGAGATATAACATAGAATGAATTTGTTACTGTTTGTGGGGAATACTTTGAAATGCACTGCAGAGGATACACAGATCGGAGGTACACCAGAGCCTAAGGACAAGCTGTGGGTTCCCTTAGAAGCTGTGGAGTTTCTCCAAAAGACTTGAGGGTACGGCTGGTTTGTGGCAAGAGTTTGCCCCACAGACCCAGATTCTCAGGGTGGCGGCATCTGTTTGACATTGACCAGCAAGGCCTGAGCCAAGATAATTACATCCAGTCCAAAGGCTGCAGGCTGGCACCAACCCCAGAGGCCACTTGACCTTCTTCCCAGCCACTCTCCAACCTGTCAGAGAGCCCAGAGGAGAGCCCTGGGCCCATCCTTCTTACCCTCCCCTGAAGAGGGACAGGATGTCGGTGGTGCCCTCTACAACCAAGCCTCACAGCATGCTGGTTGCTTGGCAACCTTGGACTTTAACCACTTCCAGTGCAGCTGTCATAATGAGCACATTTGGTGCTGACAGGCGGGCAGGTGGCTGACCAAGCAGCCTATGCACCCACCTCTCTCTTGACTTTCCTCACCTTTCTTGTTCCCCCCCTCACTCTCTCTGCAAGCTCTCCTTTCTTTTAGGAGCTCAGGTCTGTCACTGGCCATTTTAGGAGCTCAGGTCTGACACTGGCCATATCCTGGCTCTCTCCAACAGAAGCCACAGGCATCATGTATTGCATAGTGCACTCCAACCCCAGCCAGTGAAACAAGCCAGTGTTCCTATCAATCCACTCTTATCAGCAAACACACATAGCAGCAAACACCTGTGAGAAAGGCCCCCTTTCTCTTTTGAGGTTACGTGGCAACAGCGATGGATCGCCACATACCAGTACTGATGCTTGAAAGGACAGCAATGGTAGAGGCTTCAGAAGAGAGACCCTTAAAGGAGAGGAAAACGGCTGGGCTGACAGGCTTAGGCACACTAGATTTAAAAACAAAATGTTGTTGTTGTTGTATGTGTGTAGCTTTTTGGGAATCAGGTCTCTCCTTCCACTTGGAAGACAAGAGTTGAACTCAGGTCGACAGGTTTGCATAGCATGCACTTTTCCTGGCTGGTCCACCTTGCTGACCTCAGGTTGGACTTCTGCATGCAGAGGCATGAGCACTGGAGACAGCCTGGATGTCTGAGGAATGAGTGCATGGGACACTGTGGAAGTGAGTAGCTAGGATGGACCATCCAGAGGGAGCAAGGCCCAGAGCTCAGCGGACTGGACAGCACAGCTGGGCAGGCTCCACGACCGACGCCTTCCATTTTCCCTTCCTGTGCTATCCCTCCAGTTCAACAGCCTCAGAGCCTGAGGCCCAGGGAGAGGCAGAGGCTTGGCTGGAATAACCAAGTTAGGTATTAGCAAAGCCCTTGAGAGGTTTTTACCCACTAAGCTACACAAAGGCCCTTTGTAAGATGAAACACATTTTATGAAAGAAATATAGCTTATATCCATTTCCTGTTTACTGCAGGCCAGACAACGCTCTAAGACACTACAAATACCGCTTATTAATATTGCCAGTGATTCCTACCTTGTAGGTGACAGCGCAGTCACAGCGCTGGCACAGTGAGCCCCAGCCAAGAATGAATGCTGGCTCCAAACTTAACCCTGACAATGGAGCTGCTCCCCAGGTGGGAGTGATAGGCTGCTCCCCACTACTGGACTCCCACCTTCGCACTCAGTGGCCCTTCTTGCATTCTTTCTGTAGTCTGGGAGCGAGCCTGTGCTTATGCTGGAGAGCAGGCGCTGCCTTCTCACCCCTGCCCCCAACCTTTCCCCTTCCCCCAGGTGCTCCAGACCTTGTGATGAATGCCCAGCTGGTACAAGAGACAGCCTACTTGGAGGATCGTCCACTCAGCATGCTGTACTGTGCTCACGAGGAAAACTGTCTCTCGAAGTCCGCAGACCTCATGGACTGGCCGTATGGACACCGGCGCTTGCTGCGCTTCTCCTCACAGATCTACAACCTTGGCCGGGCAGACTTCCGTCCCAAGGCTGGACGCCACAGCTGGATTTGGCACCAGTGCCACAGGTTGGTACCTGCTCACACTTGGCTCTACAGGGTTAGGGACTAAACAGTTTGATTTCCCCTGGCCTCCGGCAAACTCCCAGTTAAGTCTGCCTTTCTAGTCACTTGACTGGGCTTGCCCGCAGGAGACAAGGGGATCCCTGGAACACCTGTGTTCTACAACATCGTCCTTGGATATACACTTGTGGATGGTGCTTAGGGGGCCAGTTGCGCATGATTGCCAGTGTTGGTCTCTGCTAGCATGGTATTACATACTCTTCCTGTACTGGACCTTAGGTAGCCCCTGTCAAGTCAAGTGGAACTCCAGAAATGTGGAGACACAAAACAGGGAGCTTGCTCAGCAGAAAAGGTTGGCAGGTTCCTGTAGCAACAAGGTGAAGCAGGGAATGGCAGGGAACCGACGGGTATGGAAGGAGACAATGAGCATCCTTTCTTATAAGGAACCTGCAGACCAGAAAGGAGAGGCAATGCCTGTGACGGCGGCAGAGTGGAAGGGGAAATGTCCTATTTTCTTTTAGGACATAGCTGTGTCTAGGGAAAGCTGAGAGGAATGGGCAGCGATTGGAGGACTTGGCCTTGCCTGAGTTAATAAGCACCTTTTCCTGTAGCATGCACAGAGCTGTCATTACCACTGGATTGGAAAATATGGTAGCAATTTGGTCCCAGGCTGATAGAGTACAATAAACTCTCTCCTCAGCTTCTTCACTACTTGGGCCATCTTTGGGCCTGTGCTCCCCCGCCCACCTCTGTCTTGGATCCTGCAGCCAAGGTCCCAGCCTTCTGAAGGCCACCAGGGGCAGTTTGTATCTCTTCTACCTGAATTAAGATTCCAAGTAGAGGGGACAGCTGTGCCTCGCTGCCTGGCAGGGGTGTCAGCAAAGAAGTCTGTGACCATGCTCATCTGGGACTTAGGAGGAAGGGCGGCGGGCACTGCCCGGTTATTACAGCTTTCCCCTGTGGGTAATGATGGGCCTCAGCCTTCCCTGCTAACCTCTCCTGATGACCCACTCCTACTGCTGTAGGGCTGACAGCTCTCCATCTTCCTCAGGCACTACCACAGCATCGAGGTCTTCACCCACTATGACCTGCTCACGCTCAATGGCTCCAAAGTGGCTGAGGGACACAAGGCCAGCTTCTGTCTAGAAGATACAAACTGCCCCTCAGGTTCGTGGGGTTATTTATGTAGCCTCCTGATGTACTTCGAACAGATTTCTCAAGTACCCTTGGGGCTAAGCTCCTCTCTTCCCTGTCCAACAAATAGCCCCAGGCTCCTGAAGATTCTAGCCTGGCAATACAAAACATCAATTTCTGGCTTCTAAAACAGGTGGAAAGTCCTCACAATTGCCACAATTTCCTCACAATTCCCACCAGTTTGTACCATCTTAAAAAGGCTTAACACTCTGAGCAGGTCTTGGAGGGCAGGGAATGTATTTCCTACATGTACCCCATAGCCCAATCCCTTAGTAATGTATCCAGATGAAAACACAGTCTCCTGAGGGCTGGTGGACAGAATTAGCTCAGAAGGGCTAGAATCCCCACCCACAGGTCTTAGGCTAACAGGGACTTTGACTAGAGCATCCAAAGTAACAGTCTCTGTTGTGAGTGTTGCTTGCCCGTGCTAGATTCACCTAGCAGGAATTCTGTACTCAGGCAAGTTCTAACCGAACCCATGGACTGGGCCGAAGTGCAGAGCTGGTACAGCCAGTTTGGGGATTAACTAATGAAGCCGGTGAGCGACCACAAAGTGCTTGGGCACATATGCCTTCCTGGTGCCATGGTAATCGTGTACTGTCCTTTACAGGAGTGCAGCGGCGCTATGCATGTGCCAACTTTGGGGAACAGGGAGTGGCCGTAGGATGCTGGGACACCTACCGGCATGACATCGATTGCCAGTGGGTGGATATCACGGATGTGGGTCCAGGGGACTATATCTTCCAGGTAAGGATGACTCTCCAGTAGTTACAGAAGCTCTGGGCATCAAAGAAAGGTGCTTTCCCGTGGGATCCAACAGACCTATCCCTTTTAGGAGCCCTAAAGGGACCCCAAGGCTCTGGGTTTGAGTCCTGATTCAGTGGACACTGGATAATTCTTAGTCTGCATCTGTCCATCTGTGAAGAGGGACGCTGATGCCTACCACCCGGGGGTGACTAAGGATCAGCAAACCAGGGCTTAGAAAGACCATTTTGTAGAATATGAGGTAAGATGTAAAGTCACTCAGAAACCACATCACACACTCTGATGTCCCCCTCACTGCAGGTGGTTGTGAACCCCACAAATGATGTGGCGGAGTCAGATTTCTCCAACAACATGATACGGTGCCGCTGCAAGTACGATGGGCAGCGAGTCTGGCTGCACAACTGCCACACAGGTAATGTAGCCATGGCGACAGCAGCCTTGTATGGCTGACGGGGCTGAAAGACGTTAAGAGGTACACCTGGTTGTGCCTCATTTGTCACAGATGGTGTATAGAGACTGCTATGGTACGATGACATTGGTCATCAACCTCCTAACGTAGCAACTACATTCCTTCATGAATGACTGACTAGTTTCCAGTCTCAGAATCTTTTCTGCCCTCTCGAGCCATATCAAGATTTTTTTTTTCCCTGCCTGGGTATGGTAGTGCCAAGTCCTGGCATGTGGGGAGAGACAGGCAGATCTCGAGTTTGAGCCCAGGACAGCCAGAGCTATGTGGAGAATCCCTGTCTGCACCCACCTCCCCCACTCCCCCCACATTTCCTGTCCATACTTGTCCTATTTCCTGTAGTTTTCCTGAACTGTCTTCTTTCCAGGAAAAAGTCCTGCTGTTCCCTCCAGCTCTGAACAGCAGCAGAGAGGACTGTGATGTCAGATAGGCACAGGAAGGAGGTAGTTGCTTTTTGTACAGAATCCCTTCATCTCACAGTTGAACCGTGCCTAGACTTGCTAAGGTATTTAAGGTGTGGGCAGGGCTGGCTTACCAGTGTGTCTGAAGACCTACAGCTGTATTGATCACAGTGTCACCCAGGAGGATTCAGGAAGTCGTGCTATAGAGGATGTACAGGCATAGACTCAGAAAACCCTACCTTGGTGAGTCCCCCCTAAGGGTATGAAGTAAATGGGGAGCAAGCA
>NW_022196904.1:173715940-173735515 GCF_008632895.1 Mastomys coucha | reverse complement strand
AAAAAAAAAAAAAAAAAGAGAGAGAGAGAGAGAGGATGAGGAATCTGAGGAAATGGTATTTGAGCAGGGCCTTGACAGAGACACAGAAGGGGAGACAGTATTCTATGGCTGCCTTCTAACTCCCACCAACCACTCTCTAACCTGAGACACTGAGGGAATCTCAACCTGAGGGTTTTTGTTTGGTTGTTTTTTTAAGATTTCTTTTTAATTGTGTATGCATGTGAAGGTACATGCACAAGTGTAAATGTCCATGGAACCAAGGGGGACTGGATTCCCCTAGAAACTGGAGTTACAGGTCACTGGAAGCCCCACAGTGTAGGTGCTGGGAACCAAACTCGGGCCCTCAAGAGCAGGGTACATATTAAACTACCCAGACATCTGCCCAGCCTCAAGATTTTTTTTAATTAAAATTTTTCTATTCTTTGAAACAGGTATGTGCAGTTCAGCTGGCCTTCAAACTGGGCAGTCCTCTGCCTCAGCCTGAGTTTAGAGATTACTGTGTACAGGCATGTGCCAGCATGCCTGGGCAGTTTCCTTTTGTAAAAATGGACTGTGAGCTTCTAGATCATTAAAGATCTACAACTCCAGGGAGGGACTGTGGGGGCCTGTGTTGTGACAGAAAAGCACTCCTAGGTTTCCATTTCTGAAACAGGGACACTGACAAAATTTCAGTCAAGATGCAAAGTTTGTTTTGCAGGGCCTTCCATGGGCTGGGCAGGCACCCTATCACCGAGCTATATCCCCAGCCTCATTTGTTTTAAAAATAAATTCTGCCTGCAAATGGGAGAGAATGAGAAGGAACATTTAAGTTTCACATCTGGGTAACTGAGTAGACTTTGCTGACACAGAACGAAACACGAATGTGAGAGGAATTGGGCTGTGCACACGGAGATGACGGAGCCTCGGTGACCAGACTGCTAGGGACCCACAAAGATAGTGCAAGAGTCCCACACGTGGTCTGACTCACTGCAGTGCACCTGAAGCTAGCTGTGTGACAAGAGCTCCTTAGAGGACCAGGAAACAAGTGACACTGAACCCAGGGATGAAGGAATGGGAAACTACTGTCCCTGTAAGTTTGGAGGGAAGGGGCGTCTAGGAGCCAGGAGACAGAGAGCGCCATGGTGGAGGCTGAGATGGAGCTGGCTGGAGCTGCAGTCATGGATAATCCCTGCCACAGCAGAGCCTCCTGTTGCTGTTGTACAAGGCAGGCAGTGTGGCCACACAGAAAGAACCTGGGGAGGGAACAAAGAAGAACCAGGATAGATAGCCCTTTCCACACAACAGACTGTGTGCCTATGACTGCCCTGAGGGAAAGGGGCTGTGGTAGGTTTGTCCACTTAACTATTTTGCTTTGGCCCACAGGAGATTCCTACCGACCCAATGCAGAGCTCTCCATGGAGCAGGAACAGCGACTCAGGAACAACTTCATCTGAAACCATTATTGCACACTCCCAGCTCTGCTCACACACCAGATACCTCAGCTTACTGGAGCCATGCCCTTCACAAAGCCCTGACTCACAGGACAAGGGGCTAGTGACAAGGAGCACCAAGCTGCTCAGGAAGCCTTTCAATGGCCAGATCATGACCCAGGATGGCAGTACTCTCAGGATGGCTCTGGGCCTAGTTAGCATGGCCTTGAGGCTCTGGCCAGCTAAACCTTCTCTTCTTTAAGAGGACTCCACCTTCTTTACAACTTGATGCACAGTTCCCAGTTTCTGGAGCTCTAAGTTCCTCAGGGATGAACTGTGACCAAGGCTCCCTTTAAGTGGTGCTTTGCAAATGTCTTGGAGGTCAGAGGACAGAGGACCAGAGAACACAAGAAGTGCATGGAGTCAGTTCTCTCTGCTATACACTCCACACAGAATAACCGTGTCAAAGTCGCACCTGGCAGAGAAGCTGGTGAATGCAGTCCCTCAGCTTATCCTCACTTAGAACTGGCATCTCAGGCTCTGAAGCCTCTCCTTGGCATCTTTACCTTCATTCTGTCACACATGGTGTTTCCAATGCCCCTGAGCCTGCAGGTCTCCTCATTTCCTGATGGATCAACACCTCAGTTACTGGGGCTGGGGGGCAAGTTTCACAGAATGACAAGACAGGGCCTTTCCTGGAGTGTAGCAAGAAATCAAGAAGACAGCTGAGGTCATATAAATTCAGCCTCTGAGGACCTCTGCCCAGGGAGACAATAGGATGCCCACATCTGGCAGGCAGTCCAGTCTCTTAGAATCACCCACTTTGCAGTGTTAGCCTAAATTCCAGATTTAACCAAGGCCACTTCACCTCAAACAAACGTTTGCAATTGAGAAGAAATTGGTCAATCAAGCCCCTCCGCAGGAACACTAAGACAGGTCTGGTAGAGTTAAGAACAGAAGACTGAGTTAATAAGAAGTGAGAACCTGGGAAAGGCGCCATGCACAGTGAGTGCTCTACTCTCGCTCAGGTGGTATAAGACCTGGGGCCTTCAAGGGCATGTCTGGACCTTTTCTCCACTGACATGCATACAGATGATCCTTCTAGGTCTTATAATGCCAATAAAGGTTGCTCATTATGGGCCGCTACAAAGCCTAGACCAGCTGAGCTTCTGCAGCTTCCAGTGCATCCCACTCTGCCTTCTTCCCTCCAGAGCCGGATGATGCTCAGAACACAATCCTTGGGGCAGCCCACCCTAGTACGGTTCTTGAGTCACATTGCCCAAGGTCAACAGTGAACCTCAGGTCAGGAAGGCTAAGAGGTGAAGGGGAGGAATGAGAAGGTGCAACCCAGACTGTCGACTTTATAACAGAGGCTACAAAATCAAAATAAATGGTAGCAGACAGAACTGATTTAGAGCATCCTCCTCCCTACATTGCAAGAGCTACCCTGATAGTCAAAAGACATGTTTTGGGTACCTTCTATGAACAAAAAGTGCCTTTTTCCATCTCCTCCATTCCGTCATCTCCTTCACTTGGCACAGGAAGCCTATTTTGGTGTAACAGTTTAGGTAAACAAGGGAAGGACTGATTTTCTGTTGGATCCAGCAAACAGTGACATTATACTCACACATGAAGCTAATGATCTACAAAAGAATGTGCAGCTAGCTAGGGGTGGGCTGCCAAGTGAGGACTGGGCTTGGGCAGGGAGATTACCCTCACCTTCTAGTTGGATCTAGTTTCCAAGAGGCCAGAAGAAGCAGGCCAGGCAGACAGCTACCAGCATGGTCTCAGCTTTCCGGCCCACATCACACGATTGGTAGGTGTAGCCAGTTTTAATTCCTGGAAAAAGCTATACAAGGGCTGTGCTGTTAAACTTCTGAGTTGAAAGGGAAAGACATGGGCAGGTTGGTGGCTGGCATGACTTATAACTAGATGAGGAATGTTAACAGAATACCAACCGTCAAATTCCAGACAGAACCAAAAACCTCAGAAGACTTTCACCTTGGCACCCTCTGTGTCCCAGAGAAGGGCTAGGAAGCTCTCCTTAGAAGCTAAGCTAATAGACTTTTACACTATGAAGAGAAAACTAGAATCCACAGGGACTGTAACTCTACTAGAAATTCTACATAACCCTGAGATTTCGATGTTTACCATACACAAAACATAATATGTAGAGTGAGTACATGAGATGTTATCCCCCAGAGCTAATATTTCTTTCACAGCAGCCACAACGTTCAAACAGCTCTCCTTATTTGAGAGAGGTCTGTTCCATGAGACAGTAGCAGCCACACAGTGTTCTCTCATTAACTCTTTTTATAAAAGTTCAGTTTAGATCTAACCAAGGATTTGATCTTCCTGGACAAGCTCGGGCCATGGCTGGGACTTCTTACCACTAATACAGGCTCCCTAATTACTGGAATAATGTAAGCAAAAAGCACATTTTCAATAGAAGTAAAAACAGCAATGCCCCATATGCTGACTTAAAAAAACCCTGTTCTCTAAGACTGATTAGAAGACGCATCCTGAGAGTTCAAAGTCGCTGATTATCAGACAGAAGACAGGTTGCTTTTTTAAAAACTGGGTAATAAACATTAACAATGCCTCCAGAGGAAGGACATTAAGCAGCTAACAAGAAGTCCTTTCACAGGTGACAAGAGTCTTTGCTTTTTTTTGCCTTTTTCTCCCCACTCTCAAGGTCACTCCTAAGTTAAAAAACCCAGTCTGGGAGTGTAGCTCAGAGGTGAATGCTGTCTAGCACATGTATGGCCATGGTCTGGTATCTGACTTAGAGTAGGGTGTGAAAACATGGCAAGTGTGTGCCTTAAAAGTGTCTCTCAGTATAAAGTCAAGTTGGGGCTGGAGCAATGGTTCAGAGGTTAAGAGCCTGGTTCTTCCTGAGGACCCAGGTACAATTCCCAACATCCATGTGGTAGCTCATAACCAACTACAATTCTAGTCCCAGGAAATCTAATAGGCACTTCTGGCCTCCACAGTTGCCAGAATTCAGACATACATAAAATTAATAACAATAACAGAAAATTAATAGGTAACATGTAATATACAAAAATAAATATTATATTTATAATATATTGTTAATAAATAACATAAAAATAATAAAAGGCAATACTGGAATCCTTGGTATTTTCTTTCAATGTATCCACTGCTCAAACAGAGCATAGTAAACAGAGTAAAAACAGAGCACAGGCTGTCCAAGTGGAAGCCAAAGACTTAAGTAGAGACAGAGGATCAAGAAAACAATGTATTTCCCCACATATGGAATGGTGTACAGGGCCTCTGGAAAAGCAAACCTGCAATGAAGAAACAATGCTGATGAACTGTGACAGAGCTCCAGACAGGACTAGCAACAGGGACAGGTCAGGACTCAGACCCAAGGCCAGGATATCTAGGGATAGCTGAAGAGCCCCATTCTACCATGTTCTAGACAAAGCTAATAATCCATCATTGTCATGGGTATAAAAAGAAACCTGCCCCAGTTGAAAACACAGTGTGACACCAGTTCCTGCCACTTCAGCACCTTAGAGACTAGCACTACTGTTTCTTCAGCACAGAACTACCTTCCAAAACCACCAAGAAGGTAGCTGTGAGACAGAGGCTGAGCTGGAGGTCTAACCTGCCCGCGTCCTTTTGGAGACTGTTCACTGCTAGAGGTGTTTATTGTATCCTGGTGGCTCATCACTGTACTGGATGGTCTGGAGCTGCTTGCCAAGCCCGGCTGGCACAGGCTAAGACCATACCAAGCACATACTGTGTGCCAGATGCTTCCTGTGGGGTGTCAGATTTGACAGCTATGGAAAAATGGATGTAAGATGCATGAGATGAGGGCAAGAGAAGCTGCCACATAGAACTGCCAAGGCGGTCTGAGGAATCTACTCTAGCGCAGAAAAGACAGCACTATACTTCTGGGCTGATAAAAGTTAGTACCTGTTTAAACCAGGCACATCATCAGAGACATGAAGACTAGAGAACTCATCTACAGGTTTTTCTGTTTTCTTTTTCCCATGTTGTTGGTTTTTAGGTGGGGATTAAGATTTATAAACACCATAATGATTTATGTTATAAAGTAGCCTTTAATTTCTCCCTCTCACAACATTATCACTGATTAAACTGGAGCTGGCACTCAGCTCCCTAGGACTGGTTTTCAGGAGGAAGGAAGGTAGCAGACCCCTGGCCGCTGGAGCAGTACGAGGCACCAAGCTTAGAACAAACTCAGGAGTCCAAACACCTACGATGTGCCAGTGGCTTTTGAGTTCTAGGCCAGCAGTGTAGACTCTGTACACTCCGAGTGCACCAGGCACTCACGTCTGTGAGCTGCTTCCACTCCCCCTCTTACTGCTGTCCCTCATCCTGCAGTTCTCAACTCTGAGAGGCACTAAGGAACACCCTGCCATGGACCTCCGACTCCCATCACTGCAGGCTTGAATCCTCTGTTTTGCTTTACATTTGCTTCAGACTTCCTGGAGGCCTGACCCATACAATCATGACCTGCTCCACTCAGGAATCTCAGAAGCCACGTCTTCCATTTTCCTTCCCACATGATAGTTCCTTTTAATGTCTCTATCACAGTGGACAGGTCTAAGTTCAAGAGTGGGGACTGGACTCCTTCTCTGAGTTGTCTGTCTTGCTCACGTTTTATATGCTCATCTGTATGTGCACGGCTCTGGAAGGATCCTCTTGTCTCAAGAATATCAAACACTTCCTAATTCATGGATTCATTCCTTTCAGGAAGTGAATATTCAAACCACGGACTGGTCTCTGCCTTCCCAGATGTCTTCCCGTTGCTTGGCTTCCAGCCGTTTTCTCTCTGTAAATAAAGACCAGTGTTAATCATATGATTATATATGTCACACAGCCAGTGAGTCTCCTTTAGTCAAATTATAAGGCAAAGATTATTCATGAGACAGGGAGATTCCCTGATCACCTTTCACCTGATCCCAGAGGTTAACATCTTTTTAGCTTTCCAAATGCTTTAAAGAATTGATACGATTACTCTTGATTTTGTTTTCTTCCTATCCCACTTTCTCTCTCTACCTTTCCCCCTTTTCTTTTTTGTCGTGCCTAGGATGAAACTCAGGGCTCCACACATTAAATACAAACTGAACCAAAAATGTTCTAGAGCAGTGGTTCTCAACCTTCCTAACGTTGCAACCCTTTGATACAGTTCCTCATGTTGTGGTGACTCCCCCAACCATAAAATTATACCCGTGCTACTTTATAACTATAATTTTGCTATTATTATAAATTGCAATGCAAATATCTGTGTTTTCCAATGGTTTTGGTTGACCCCTGTGAAAGGGTTGTTTAGCCCATAAAAGCGTCAACCCACAGCTTGAAAAGCACTGTTCTAGGGTCTATTCCAAGAAGAAAAAATAACCACTACATAAAATGGAGGAAAAAGAGTGACTAATTTTTTTAAGTCAAAAATACACAAATTGTATAATTAACCTTTAATTATTTTTAATATAGAAACTTCATTTTTCATTTTCCTTTAAAAGTACATATATACTAGCTGAGAGCAGTGGAACATGCCTGTAGGCCTAGCTACCTAAAAAACTAAAGCAGGAGGACCACTTTAGCAAAGGAGCTCGAGGTGTCTAGGACACTGGGCTAAACAGTACCCAATGTAGCACACAAAACATGTGCTCCAAAGAGTTTCTAACTTTATAGCTGATGGCCATTCACCTTAATACCAGAAAAATACATATAATAAGCCTTAAATGTTTCTTTTTAAGAGTTCTTGTTCCAGACAAGAGTCCTCAAGTCATGAACCAGGTGGATTACAGAAATCAAGGGAGTTTGTTTTAACATTTGCTATCTCAACCTATCTTCCAAATCATGAAAATCACTTACAAAATCTCTGAACTACACTTGACTGTACTTTAAGGGGAAGGAAGTTGGCTGGGAATGTGAGAGAAATTCCTTGCTATTTGGGCACCATCTTGTGGCTTCATCTGAATATAGCAACAAAGTCACAAAAGGCAAAAAAATGAGGATCAACAAATTACAAACTGAAGGCTGATTAATACTACGCCCAAGGATTCAGCTGCAAAGCAGGGAGGCTTGGGTTGGCTGAGGTTCTTCATGAGCAATGCCAAGGATAATGGACTTATCTAAAGTTTGCCAGGATTTCCTATGAAAGTAGCATGGCTCTGAGTCTTAAAAAGATATGAGGTTAGGGAAGATTTAAATGCAAAGCGGCTGTGGATGAAATAAATAAAAAACTGGTTGTGAATCCCAAGGAAAAACAAAGGAAACAGGAAAATTATTTACTAGAACTCAAGATTTTCATTAAGATAGGAAACAAGTCAGAAAGATTATCCATAAACAGAAAAATATGACCGACCTATAATTCACAAGTCCAAAATCAAAAGTTCTGAAAATAAGGTTTTTGTTTTTATTTTAAAGTTTGGGTCAAAATTCATTTTTGGTAGGAAACCTAACCCAACGAGAGGCTGTTTGGTCTCTGTATTGTTTACTTAATGTGACTTGTTACATATTTTGCTTAAGGAACATCAGTGTTATTAATGTGTTTGCTTTTGGTATTATAAAACATATAATACAGACACTGTGTAATACAGACATCTTTGTAAAGTCACAATTTTGAAATATGTCTAGTGTTAAATGCTTGCTAACAAAAGTCCCCTAACCCTAAGTCTCACCTGAGCATGTGTATATGTGTGATATGTATGTAAATTCTGGTGGTAATACATGAAAACAATTGAGAAGCACAAAGAAATAGTGAAAATATGAAGCATATGAAACACAGAGAATGGATCAAATGGGTCTTTTAAGTGATCCCTTCCCAGACAGGGAACTAGTGTGACTTGCTAAGGCTCAATTATCAGGAAGAACTGAGACTGAAACCCAGTTCTGATATTTAAGTAGCATACTTTCCATTATCCTGGCATCTGAATATATCAAAAGAAAAGGAAAAGCATGTGAAAAAATTAACTAAAAAAAAAAATGTCCCTTTATCAAGAGAAGATATTACATGACTGGCTGCATGAAAAAAAAGCTGTCATTACCATCGCCTCCAGTAAACATAAGAAAGTAGAGCAAGCAAAACAGCCTGCGGCAGCAGTAACACAAGGGAGCAAGAGAGACCAGAACATGAGGAGGGAATGGCTAACCTGAAGCACTTCCATACTGCCCTGAAGACTCTGCTCCCAGTGTGAAAGCACAGACAGAAATGCCTATTGAGCAAGCTGCTGAAGTCAGGGAGCTCAGCTGCTGCTCCTCACTGAGGGAGGAAGAGAGGTGCCGAAGACTGAGAAGGGAACACTCCCGGGTCAGGCTTTATTTGACAAGAAAAGGGAAGGAGAGAGAAGGGCTGCAAATTAAAGACTTTCAAAATTTACTTGGGCACTTAAAAAATGATCACAAAACCCACTTGTCGCCACCTACAGAGTAATAATCAGCAAGCTTTGTGAAGAACAAGCCTGGGCAAATTTAATTGCCTTCCTTTATTCCCTGACAGACTTGGTAGATCAAGAGAAGGGAGTAGTATAAGCAAACTCTTAATTGTAGCAAGCCTTCAGATAAAATTTATCAAGTATTTATTTGCTCATCAGTGTTCTAGGAAACTGCAATCCAGCTCTCATCAGGACCCATTTAAGTGAGAATGATCTACAGTGTATTAAGCACAAGGAACCATGTGCTGTTTATTTTAGCAACACTTCAAATGGTCAGTTAGTCCTAGTGTTGACATTTTTGTCTCTGATTTAGAAGCAACCAAAAAAAAAAAAAGGATAAATATTACATCTCTGCAAAAATTTTTTCACATATTTATATGGTTAGAAATGAAGTGAATTTGAGATAATAGGCGGAAAATACCCTGAAAATCTGATTATGGTCAGTAATACAGCGCTGCAGAATAATGGAATGTACAAGGTTTCCCAGAGTTAGCTACCATGGGTAAATCTGTTTTACTACAAGAGAGCAAGTATTGTCCAGAGATGACTCTACGTCTTCTGTGATTTAATTAATCAAACTAAATGATTATTTACTTCCTCTGCTTTAGACCTATGAACAAAATGCTGACCTTTTAGAACCAGCCAATTAATCACCTACTCCTAAGAATGAAATGAAATTATGAAGTAAAACTATTTCATAATTTTGGAGATGAGAGAGCAGCTTATTCTGAGAAGGAATGACATACGACATACATTTCTAATTTTAGTCAGCAAGCAAACATTTGGAATAGAGAACACAGGAAAATGTCCCAGATATTCCAGTGTTGAGTCCTTTACTTACGTGGTTGCATCATTCAGCATGAATCACTGGTTGAAAACCTTATTAAATACAATCCAAAGCACTCAAGGATGATCTATGCTTCCATTTCCCACTCTTAGCACAGTTCTGATCTGTTCGTACTCTCCTGGACCAAAAGAGACTCTGCTCATGCTCAAGAACAATGTACTAAATGCTTTTATCTCTTGATCCACACAGTGTGGTTTGCTTTAAGTGATATGGCACCTCCTTCTCAATTCATTCAGCTTTAATGAATCTCCCTTAAAGGACTGGGGTATAAGCTGTTTCACTGAAATGATGGTAGAATCCAAGTAGGATAGAAAGTCCCACTAGAGGAACTCAAATGATTAGGGACATTCAACTTTCTTAGGGGCAGGGCAGAGAAAGTTCAGAGTAAAATACTAACATTTATGAAGAAAAACCAAAGTATTCAATATCATTCATATATAGAGACAATGAGCCCATGTTATTCATCTTTTTTGTCCTTAACTCCCTGGCAGTCAATAAAATTCTTCATGGAGGACAAAGAAGGGCTAGATTATTATATATTAATGAAAGGATCTATAACAGAACAGCGTATAGATTTTGGTCCATGCTAATTCTGATCAACTGGCAAGAGGCATGTCAGTGCCTGCCAAGGGAGAATGCCATGACTGATCAGGTCCATCTGTTCCGTGTAATGGAAGAGCAGCAATACAGAATATACTCTTGTCAATACTCATGTCATATTACAACACAGAAAACAACCATATCTTGAATTTGTAAAAGCACTTTTTCAAGATTAAATTATGTTGTACTAAAAAAAACCTCTCCATGGTTAGGTAGGGCAAGCATTACTAGCTGGAAAGTGGACAGAAAGAGTGGTAAGACCTCAAAGCCACACAGCTAGTTAATTGACAACAGCTCTATTACAGCCCAGGTTTCTTTGCTTCCTTAGTGATCTGCCTTTGGTCTTTACAGTAAAGAGCTGATAGTAAAGAATGATGTCCAGATGTTCTGGATTCCTACTAAAGAAAAAAGGAAGGAGAAACAGGCTTAAACTATCATCCAGATTTATAGCAAACAAAAGAAAAATTTTCTGTCAGTTAAAGCTGCTAGCTAATCTTTGGTATCTATAACTAAAAAGAAGCCTATTATAGTGCATTATCTAGGGACATCAAAAATATATTTATAAACATAATATTTTTCCCAAGGGGGAAGTGGCAATTATCCCCCAAAATTTTCAAAGGGGTAGAAAAAAATGAGTTTTAATTAGAAAAGCCTATCTTCAAATCCCCCTTCTCATTTTCCTAGGTGGTAACCTCTATTACTTAACTTCATGAGGCCATCTTGAAACTGAAGACAGTGTCTTGCATCAGAGGTGTGAAGACAACACCATCGGAATTTCTATTTGGAAGTTTCCTTCCAGTGCCTTTATCAAGACAACCCTTTTACCCATGTCTTATACTAGAAAGTGTCAGAAATCAAACAAGAGCAGCAGCAGCAGGGTACAGCTCAGTGGCAGAGGCCTGCCTTGCACTGGCCCTGCATCTAATCCTAACACCACACCGAGAGAAAGGGAGAGTGAACAGTGGGAGAGTGCAGGAAAAGCCATTGCTTACAGAATCTAAAAAGTAATCTGTTTTGAGCTTTGCTTAGTGCATACAGTCACCACGGACTCTAAGTTTTAAGAAGAGGAAGGAATCAAATACATTTAAGTGAGAGCCTAGACTCCATACAACTCCATGAGATTGCTTAATTCAAAAGGATGCTAGGAAAAGAAATTCCCCATCTTCATTTTCTCAGACACAGAAGAGCTGTGATGTAGAATGATAGAATGGTCTTCTGTAATCCAAGCATTAATATATACAAAGAACCTACCCAGTTGGTCTCTCAATTACAACCAAGAGCCTCTTGAGCTCCAGTTACCAGAGGAGCTGAGAAGCTCAGGCAGAATGATTACAAGTTTAAAAGTTCAGCACAGGTAACACCATGAGAGCATCACCTCAGATAAACAAACAATGAAATACTTCTCATTTAAAAAAGCAACAGAGAAGTTAGCTATGGTGGCCCAGCACCCCAAAATTGGATGTAGGCCTGCCATAAGTTCAAAGGCAACCTGGGCTACATAGTAAGTTCTAAACCATTCAGGACAACAAAGTGAACTGTTTCAAAAACAAAAGTCAGTCAACAGTCTCACTTTCAAACTGCACCACAGAAATGTCCTTTGGATAGCAAGGCATTTAAAACATATACTTCAAGAGAAGCAGCATGCTGATGTGCCTGCCAAGAATGAGAGAGAACGCTCAGCCGATCTCGTGCAGCAAAGCAACAGCTGCAGTATTTGTAGATACAGGTGATTTACACTCCCAAGGAAGGCACGGCATTACCCTCCACTCAGCCTTTTTTGTTTGCTTTTGTTCAGTGCTGGAACTGAACCCAAGGAAGGCTTAGGGCATGCGAAGCAAATGTTTGACAACTGAGCTACATCCCTAGGCTCCTTTATTCCCCTGAGATAACTACAGCGGCCACCCAGGAGTCACTTTCTTCAGAGATAACCAATACGAGGATTAGGAATACTGTACATTCTTCGATCCAGTTCTGTTATTTACCATCTATAAAAGCAAGGGCAATCCTTTCCTTTTCCTATCCTCTATAAGCAACCTCTGGATGAACAATGCACTAGAAAACAGAACTGCCTCATTATCACCATTAAGGTAAATTAGCTGGGTTCCCTTCTGAAACCTACCCCTGCCATGATGCTCTCACTCACTGGTTATCTAGCCGGTGCAGCTGAGAGACCGAAAGCCGCCTGCTATCACCAAAGCATAGTGGACAGAAGTATTAATGGCCTTGTTATACTGGCAATAAACAAGCAGTTTGAAACTTCAGGTTTAAAGGAAAAATGAACTCACTTTTTGGTAAGTGGAATTTTCAGAATTGTTTTCACTGATTCTATAGATCTTGGATAAAGGCAAAGAACTTGTCTAAAGCTTGAAGGCTGTTTAAAAAATACTCTCTGTCAAGCCTGAGTCCAAGTCTTTATTTACCTAGAATTCAAAAACTGATAAAGATATATTCAAAGTATAAGAAAAGCCCTGCTTATGGATCTGTGGAAATGTTTTCTGAGAACTCCGTGGGTTTTAGAGTCATCAGAAGTCAGGTGAATCTACTCAACTGTCTTAAGAATCAAAATTCCTCTTACAGACAGTTATTATCATCAATATCAGTTGCTGTCTCTGCCTTAACTTGCCTTCTACCAAAAAGATGTAAGCCATCTGATTACACCACTGTCACCATGGTCATGGGCCAGTGAAAGTAAACAAGGTCTGGGAGACTGAAGTCTTCAGAGGAAACATTTTCTTTTAATTGTTTAGTTTGAAACAAACTGTAGAAAAGCCAGGAATGAGTTGAGAAAGCCAAGCCTATCTCTCAGCAACAGTAAGTTAACTAGATGCCTTGTGTAAACAAGAGTGAAAACACCATCTCTGCATCTGAGAGGTTTCTTGAAGATGGAAACGACGAGATGGAATGCACGTTATTCTCTTTCTTTTTCAACACATGCCTCATAATGAAGCCCTTGTGGATCAGACCAAAGAACACCGGTCAGCTCACCTCGGGCTTCCTGAAGTTTCCTGAGCTCTGCTTCCCGATCAGTTTTGCTCTGTTTGCTTCGAACCCCAAGGGCACTGATGACTAGCCTTCTGGCTAGGGCTGCTGAAGTCTCAGGTCTTTCCTTTGCTGGCTGGAGAAACTCTGAGGGAAAAAAAGGAGTAAGAGGCAGTAAGAAAGAGAAACCACTACAGCTCCAAGTGATTTAACTCAGTAATTAACATACAAAACAGACTAACAAGGGCAGTATCACCAGTAATTAATACAGCCCTGATAGATGATGATCCAAGGAAATTAGTAAGGCAAAGCACAAACAACCCTGGCTGCATTATCTGCATTAACACAATCTCTTCCAAGTAACTCTATCCAACAACTACATCAGGTGAACTAGCAGTGATGTCATCAGACTCTGCATACTGTACTGCTTGCCTTTGGCCAGTCCAAGTGGCTGCTCAAAGGCAACACGCTCTTTTTCTTTTTGTCCTTAAAAGCACGTCAATAGAAGTATTAACATAAAAGCACAATGTCTATAGAACTCTGGATTGTGAGGAACTGCTGGAACAAACAGTAACTTCAGCATCAATAAGGAACAAAGGCAGAGAGGTTATAGGCTCACCAGCACAAGCCCTAGCTTTGGCCTTGGCTGCTCTTGTGGCCTGTGACAAGGGCCGGATCTTCACCATTGTATGTTTAATACCCAGGGCATCTCGAGCTGCAAGGAAGAACAGATGTAAGGAAATGAAGTGATGCACACTAAAATTTAGGGCTATTTCTTACAAAGCATTTATTCCCAAAAGTTATGTTTTTTGGTTTTCATGGCAAGGAAAAAAAAATCATAAAATATAGAAAATCTGTAAACAGTAAGTAGGGTAATGATTGCTTTAGAACAGGACCAAACCAAATGCAGCCACTGGGCTCTCTGTTTCTGTAAATAAAACTGTATGAAACAGAGACATGCTCATTTGCACACTGTGGCTACTTTCTTGCTACAATAGTCCAGTTAGGTAAGGACAGAAGCTTTTTGCTCCACAAAGCCAAAAATATTTTATCTGGCCCATGCAAATTCATGCTCTAAAGATGGTTCAGACAGGAACTCAACCCAGCACCTCTGACTGCAGTGGATTCCTCTGCATAAACTCTATCATGAGTCTAGGGTATGTCTGGGTATTAAAGATCAACCATATATTCAAAGAGTAGCTATTACGGTAGAATTATATACAATTCTATTTCTAATTCATTTGTCTGAAGAAAAAAAAATAGTGTAAAATTTAGTCTCACTTTGCTTCTTTATTATGTCCAACATTTAAGTGTACAAATGGCCTGGGAGGAAGTGCCTACCTTTCCAAATACCAAACACTGGATTAAAGAGAGGAGGGAGAGAACGTGGGTACCAGGCCACTGCCTCAGAAGCCAGTGTTTATCCTACTACAGATACTGGCTGAGCAAAGTTCTTGGCTGGAATAGAAGGGAAATTAAAACAAGTAGCAGGAGAAAATAAACAGAAGGGACCTGGAACTCCTGAGAGTCACTAGACATATACCTGTGATTGGACTGGAGAAAACTCCTAAGGCATGTGTATCATCTACCCATTTAATATCAAATCCTTTCTTTCTGTAACAAAAGAAAACAACTTTTACATTTCTTAAAATTTATTTTATGAAATGTTTTAAAAAATTTTACAAAGCATTTCATAAGATAGAGGAATGGGAATAGTGACATAAAAACAGCTTGACACATGGAAGCCACTAAAATTTAAAAGCAATACTGTCATAAAGAATTACCTGGGAGCATTTTATAGATGCCAACTAATTAATTCTCACAAATCGGCTGGAGAGGTACAATAGTTAATGTACTATTTTCAAGAGGTGTCCTTATGAGCAGCAAGTAAGAAGGGATGGAGAAGGAGGCCAGAAGGGGTACAGAATACAGGAAGTCAGACAGGGTTACCTGAACTTGGTGCAAATGTAAACTGTGTGTGTGTGGGGGGAATACTACATTGCTAGAGATATAATTCAAATTGTAAAAATAAAAAATTAACTCAAATAATGAAAATTACAACTGTACTCACTAATGCTTACTATTCTTTCTTATTGTAGAAAGAAAATGAGGTGTGTGTCAGGGGGAATAGAAATAACTCTAGCTAGCCAAAAAATTCAAGAAAAAGGAAATCACAGTAAAAGAAATCATAATAAACATTTAATATTAGAAAAATAGCCTTTTAGTTTAGAACAGAGCTACACAGTGAGCACAAAGAATATCAAGATGAGACACAAACACACATACACACACACACACACACACACTTAACACATGAATAGATTTTATTTTAACTAAATATAACCTCCACTCCTACCCCAAATCCTAGTACTTAGAAGGTGGATGGATGCCATATCCATTTAGCAAAATAACAGCAGTAGGTCCTCTCCTGGGGTCCTCTTCAGCCATAGGTCGTCCTTAGCCATATTTACAGTAGCAGGCATGCGTTCCTCCTGCTGGGCAGACCTCACATCTAATCAGACAGCTACTGGTTGCCAACACTGCCCTAATGCATGTGCACTACCCCTGCACCAATGGATGGATCTGGCTGTGGGAGTCACTGTAGTTCACAGGCTCACAACTCGGTTAGACTGCTGGTACCTCTCTCCAGGCAGCCTGAGCTAGCCATCGGGGAAGAAAATAAAAATGAGATTGTCCATGACAAGCCAAGAACATGATAGTCAGCACTAAGAAGGCAACTTTTAAGGAACAGTGCTCACTATTTTTATTATTAATAGCAATATTCACCAGGGAGATTAATACTGATATAGATGGTGATGAAAGATAAACTTGACTCTGGTATCCAACTCAGTTATTATTCTACACTTCTGCACCCATGACCTTATAAGTCACTATAAAAAACCCTAAAATCTCTTTTCCTATTCAACAATTTCCTTGACAGAAAAATAGAGGAAACTTGGAAGATGGTTTAGAGAACTTAGTAAGCGGGACGGTCTTATAAAATGACCTCAAGGTGAAGACTTAAAGTTCAACAGTCAGAGTCTCTGCTGCAGAGAGTGTTTAGAAAAGTTGAGAAAGAGCTAAAAGTCCCATCTTAGCCCCTGAGGCTTCACTGTCCTTTAGATCTTTTTATGAAATGGCTTTGGAGTTTATAGAAAACCCTCTTACAGACACAGTTAGAAGGAGACAAAGCAAAGAGAGGCAAATGACTCAAACACTTACTACTCCTTAAACTGATACGGTGAGTACCCGTATAGAACCCAGTGCAGGGGAAGAGAAGATAGGAAGAGGCTGAGTACCTGGCTAGCCTGGGCTGAAAAGTAAGAAACTTTCTCAAAAACAAAAACAAACAAACAAACAAAAAAGCAGCACATCTCAATAATCCTTGAGGAAATTCTAGACATGGACAAATGACCGCCATTTTATTAATGACAGTCTAATTTCATCAATGATAATCTAAAGTAGCTCATATCTGTGATTTAATCTTATTGACTGCTCTTAAACACCTATTAGGAATTGAACAGCATCTGATACTGGATCTTAAAAAAATCCTGAAATCAATGACTTACCTACACTACACATTTACAGTAAGGTTTACGGCATGGATTAAAAATATTCCAGAATCTATTCAACTCTGCTTTCTTTTAGTTGTCTTCCCCAACTTGAGATTAACTGATGAAACAAGTAAATAACTGCTAGTTAATATCAGCTATTCTAGCACTTTTGCTGGGCAGTGGCGGTGCTCACCTTTAATCCCAGCACTTGGGAGGCAGAGGCAAGTGGATCTCTGTGAGTTCAAGGCCAGCCTACTCTACTGGTCTACAGACTGAGTTCCAGGACAGCCACAGCTGTTACACAGAGAAAACTTGTCTCAACAAACAAATAAATAAACAAAAATGTGGGTTTTCCCCCCCCCTTAAGAATGAGACATAGGCCAGATGTGGTGGTAAACCCCAGCACTTCTTAAGACTGAAGCAGAGGATCAAGAGTTCAAGGCCAGGCTGGGCTACCTAAATCCTGTCTTAAAACAAAAACCAACCATTTTTATAGAGGTTTACTTTCTCAACCGCACTCATTTGTTTACATCTGTCTATAGCTGTCATGCTGCGACAGCACAGCTACCTGAAATATGAACTTTCTCATCCTTTACCAGAAAGATTTAGGAGCTATGCTCTGAAACAGAATCTTACAAATTCAATGTAAAGTTGGGATCTGGCTGAGCATGTCTATAATCTTGGCACCTGGGATATAAATAAACTGAATTTTAAATTTAAATTTGTAGCATCAAATAGATTTGATTCATTTTTAATAGCAGAGCTGAAATATTAAAGTATACCCCTTCTTGACATTGACTTTCTTCTAGACCCTGAAAATCTTTTTCTTAATACTTTCTGGGCTACCTCTCTGTTCCTGAGTCTATTTTTTATTATAAATTATATATAATATGTATGCTTTTGATTCCTTTATCTTCTCCTAAAATATACCACTTAAACATACACCTAGAGTTAGCATAATTGTTCTGAGGAGCACTTGTAACGGACTTGAACTACATGTAACACTACGAAACTGAATGAATTGTGAGTATAGAGAGGAGTTGTTGTGTCTATGAAACTGAGATGAGCCAGGTAGCTCATGCTTATAATCCCAGCACTCTAAAGGGTGAATCAGGGAAGAATTCAAGGCCAGCTGGGATTACATGGCAACCCTGTCAAAACAAAACAAAACAAACACCAGCAAAAAAAAAAATAGATGAATGATTTGGAAGACTAAAGAAGTCATTTTAGAAACAAACAACAACAAAACAGCCCATGGGACTATTCACTCACAAAATCTGAAGACATACTAAATTTTCTTGTCTTTCTTTAAAGATTTGAAGCTATAAATTATAGACAAGGCAGTATGAGTTGACTTCCAAGAACTGTCTATTCAACACACCCATGGCTAAAAAGTCAGGGCAGCTGGACACATCAGATAGAGCCTGGCACACATAAACAGATATTTATATGTGTCAAATAAAACAGTTGTGACATATAATAACTGACATTTTTCTGAGCGGTCAAAAAAAACTTAAAACAATTTAATCTGAAAACTCCTAAACTGTTAGCATCCTTGGGACATGGCACAGGAAAACGCCCAGATGTTTTAAGAAAAGTCCCTCTTTTTTCATCAGCCTTAACACCCATAAATCCCAAGAATAACATCAATTTACAGTAAAAATATAGCTCAATTTCCCCCCAAAAGGAAGACACCATGAGCAAGTACTGACAAAAACTAAAGTTACCAGAAACAAACTACAACTAAAGGGGCTTTAGACAACAGAATATAGACAAGCTATACTCAATGCACTTAAGAAATGGAAAAAAGGATTGCAAACTGAAGTTATATGGAGAAAAAAAGCTGTAAAAAAATGATCAAGCAGACTTTAAAACTTTATTTTTTGAAAAATTCAAGATATCACAGAACAATAGAAATAGTTAACAACAATTAAGCACAGCTTGGAACAGATATCGTTAACTAGAATCCCAAACTGAATGTCTCAGGGGAAAAAAAGATAAGATATACAAAAGAGAGGTGACAAGAAAGTTAAATGAGAAAACCTAACTCACACCCAATTTGTATCTTGGAGGAGGTGTAGAGAGACTGGTGTCTGAAACAACACTGAAGAGAAAATGTCTAAGGCCTTTCTAAAATCAATAAAAGAATTAATTACTGATTTAATAATCAGATATAATCTCAATCAGGAAAAGTTTGAAAAATCTATAAAGTCCACATTTTTAGCAAAAATTATCAACAGCAAAGTAAAAAAGAAAAATTTATAAGCATCCAGACAGAAAAGAGATTATGATCAGAAGTGACATGGAGACTGTCAGCTAACCTCTCACCCAAAAAGAAAGCCATAACCATTAAGAGTATCGTCGTGTTTCTCAAAGAAAAATAACTGCCAATCTAGAATTATTAATATTACACAATACAAATCTCTTCAAGAATGAAGGACCAGAGTGCAGTTCAGTGGTAGGATATTACCTAGTATACATAAAACCAGGACTAATCCTTTGTACAGTTAAAAAAATAGCTGTAACAAGAATAAAACTGACATAAAACTATTAAAGAAACAACACCTAGCCAGGCAGTTGTAGCACATGCCTTTAATCCCAGCACTCTGGAGGCAAAGGCAGGTGGATCTCTGTGAGTTCAAGGCCAGCTTGGTCCACAGATCAAGTTCCAGGATAGCCAGGGTTCTGTTAGCGAAAACCCTGTCTTAAAACAAAACAAAAAACAAAGAGAGAGAGAGAGAGAGAGAGAGAGAGAG
>NW_022196904.1:173713549-173715930 GCF_008632895.1 Mastomys coucha | reverse complement strand
GAGAGAGAGAGAGAGAGAGAGAGATTGAGAGATATGAAGAACAGGAGGAGGAAGAGAAGGAGGAGAAGGAGGAGAAGGAGAAGAAGAAACACCAGAGTTTGTTACCAGCAAAACATAAGAAGAAAACAGTACATAAGTTGGGTGTAAGATATCTGGAATTAAAAAGACCTTGCAGTATTTAGAAAGAGGGAAAAAAACATTTTAGCACACATTTTTATAATTTCTAGAGTAACCATCAAAGAACAGAAACAGATTACATTTAAGAAATGAAATATGAAAAAAGTCAATCCGTAAGTCAAGAAAAAAAGAGGAAAAAGAAGTATGCACAGGAGAGATGACAGGCAAATAAAAAGCAAATGTATGGTCAAATACACCAATAATTACAATAAATATAAATATACTAAATGTAGCACCAAGATAGAGTCATCACCAACAGTGGTCTTTGTAAATGTTACAACAGGATCTACAAAGGCTACCTTTTAAAAAACTGAAGACTAGTCTGAAACACAGGTTTTATAAGTGATCTGAATAACACACAAACCCAGTGTTAACTAAAATAAATGACTAAAGAATTTTTAAAAGACATCTATATTTTTAATTATTATGATTACTTTCTCTCACATTTGGAACCACCTGCAAATAAATACTTACTGGTAACTGCAGAAAATCCGCAAAAGGTCTTCTGTACGAAATTCTTGAGGAAAGTCATAAATTTCAATGACATGTGGGAATTCACATTCACTGAGGTCAATATCAGGAAGTTCATGGCTGTAATAATCAAATCTAGGCTCCTGGATGCTTTTTCTGTTCTTCATATTCCCAGATAACTAGGAAGGAAGAAACATAGTAAAATGCCTGCTAATGGGAAATCAAGACAATATAAAAAATAATCCTTCCATGTGTAAACAATCCTGCTCCTGTCTCCACGTTCCTATTCCTTAACTTTTGGCATTATCTCTGTATTAGTGGTGTTGATGAATATAATACTGGCCAGGTCCACTTATTTATAATTATACATGTGGAATGTTGGAAAAGGAGTTAAAATCTCATCAAATAACCAAGGCATAAAACTTAACTTGTATCTATCAATTAGCAAGTGAGAAAAATGGACTTATCAGGGAGGTGTGGACAGTAGCTCTGTGATACAGCACTTGTTTAGCATATGCAAGGCCCTGGAGTATGGCGTACAGGGATGGCTGGAGGAAGAAGGGAAGGAAGGATGGAAGAGTTAATGAGTTACAAATGGCACATCCTGGAAAATGAATTTCAGACATCAGCTAAAGAGATGAATTAACACTTGTTTTAACTGGGCTTATTGATAAGGCTCATGGCTCACTTCCTAATTTCTTTTCTAGAAGTGAACAAAACAAAATTTTAAGAGTGAAAAAGCTTTTAATCCAGCTTTTCTTATATATTAAAAGGTGAGGAGAAGCTTACAAAGGAATTTGTTAAGACAAACATAAGTAGCATAAGCAGTTACACTCAAGGTCCCTAGTAGAAGAGCTACCTAAGGCTACAAAAGAGTAACCATGAACTGCTAGCTCACTAAAAAGAAAACTCAAAAACACCCTTAAAGCTATTAACTGCCCACACTGTAAGCAACAGAAAAGGGAAAGATGCAAAGCTATGGCACCGTGGTGCCAGCAGGTCTTGGAGGGAACTGGGACCAAAAGAGCAGTGAGGCCCTTCAAGCACTCCTCTTTATTATATGTCCCTCACTGATGTTGTCATCAACATCGTCATCATCACCAGAAAAAAGACGGAGAGAGAATTTATGTCAAAGATACAGCTCCTCTCTTGGAAGAAGTACAAAACAAAGCTAATCAAATTATTGGGAAGGAAAAGGAAGGTAATTTAGACAATATTCTTGTGGCTCTGTATTGTCTCCACTAAATCCTGTTTTACATCTAAAAACATGGGAATAGTAAAACTTCTACCTCATACACAGGTATATAAAGATGTGGTAGATGGGGTTCTCTCTGTTTCTTGCTCTGAGCACAGCTGTTGGGTGCTGTGAGGGGATGTCAGGGAATCTCTGAAATTGAGACATGGTGGCTCGAGTTCCTTCCGGCCTCTCTGGGCTGGTGTCCTGATCGGACCTTGGGCGCAAGCTCTGCAGCCAGTCCCACATCACCCAGAGGAAGCTCCACTCCCAGGTGCTCTGACACTCTCAGGATCAGAAGTGAGGAGGACCCAACATGTGTCCTAACACTGGGAGTAACTGGGACCTGTGGGACCAGGCACACAGGAACTCCACCAGCAGAGTGGCTCGGGTTCCTTCTGGCCTCTCTGGGCTGGTGTCCTGAGTGGACCTTGGGTGCAAGCTCTGCAGCCAGTCCCATAACACCCAGAGGAAGCTGCTGCACTCCCAGGTGCTCTAA
>NW_022196904.1:173712018-173712597 GCF_008632895.1 Mastomys coucha | reverse complement strand
AATCCAGCTCTACAAAGGATAATAGATGGAAAACATCAACATAAGGAGCTAAACTACACCCTAGAAGATGCAAAAAAGTAATCTTTCAACAAATCCACACAAATCTAACTCCATCTCTTACAACAAAAACAAGAGGAAGTGACAATTACCTTTTCTTAATATCTTAATATGAAAATTAATATTACCAACATATCCTAAGTCATTGAAATTCAAAAATATGAGGAATTAGAAGTTTGTTGATTGTCATCCAATGGTCTCTCTAATTTGGTAATTGGAGGAATAGGTCCAATATTGTACAATCTATATATACTTTCAGCTGGTTTGTGACAGTGTCTTGCTGTGTACAACTTAAGGGTCTTGAAATCTTGCTTCTCCTATCTCAGCTTCTCTATTTGTAGTATTGTTTATTTCATGTCATTACACTATACTATGGTTTTCAGAATAGCTTATATATTTCAAAAGTATTTATATACCCAAAAGAAACATTAATTAGACGATTAACTAGGGAGGTTGCTTGTAAGAGAACAACAAAGAATAAGACTGAATGCTTTGCTTGATGTTTGTAACTCTTGTATCAAG
>NW_022196904.1:173690679-173711913 GCF_008632895.1 Mastomys coucha | reverse complement strand
TTTATAATACTCATTTTTATTGCTATATTATTTTATAAATTTTAAAGAATATGACAAAAAAAGATATTATAAGTATTGAAGGAGGGCTCTGGGAGGAGTGGGAGTACAAAAGGGAAAGAATGTGATTTAATTCTATCTACTTAAAATACATTCTTAAATGTTAACAAATTCAGATAAATTGAAATCATGTAACTTTTCTCATCATAATGCAATAAAAGTTAAGAAAGAAAGGAAGAAAGAAAGAAAGAAAGAAAGAAAGAAAGAAAGAAAATAAAATAAAAAAAAAAAGATGTGGTAGATGCTTGGCATACACAAGTATTAAAAAAAAAAAAATGAGCCCGCCTTTACAGGGCAGGCACCAAATTAGTTCCAATCTGTATAAAACACAGAGCAAGAAGAGACTACTGCTTATTTTTATTTTTTCTAACATGACTAGTAGAAAATTCAAACTTACTGCCAGATATGGTGGCACAAGCTCTTAATCCTCAAACTCTAGAGGCAGGTGAATCTCTGTGAGTTGACCAGCCTGGTCTACATACTAAGTTCCAGGACAGCCAGAGCTATGGTGATACTGTCTCAGGGAAGGAGGGGAGGAGGAAATGAGGGAGGGAGGGAGGAAAATTCAAAGTTACACACATGGTTCATATTTTTATTGCAGACAACTAATCTTAAGTGTTACAGGCTCTGGGGCAATATTTCCTAAAGTCAATATGAAATATTTATATTGTAAGACTTGTATTCTTATAGTTAACAAACAAATGTTTGATGAAAAAAATTAGGTTTATAATTTGATCCATTTTGATGCATCTACAGTAGACCAAAGGAAAGCTTGCAAAAGACTCAGAGCAAATAATTAAAAAATTATCATGTATATATGTGATATATGTATAGGCTGTATGTTCCACAGTACATATGTGGAGGTCAGAGGACAACTCTGTAGAATGCACTTTCTTCTCCAACCTTTATGTGTGCTCTGTGGATCAGACTCACCACGCCAACCTTTATGTGTGCTCTGTGGATCAGACTCACCACGCCAACCTTTATGTGTACTCTGTGGATCAGACTCACCACGCTTACATGACAAGTACTTTTACTGGCTGAGTAACCAGCCACAAACATGGGGAAACTTTTATCAGTGATCTTGTCTTGCTGCTCAGAAAGCCTAAGTGAAACCAAAATATTCTGTCATTTATTTAACATGCTTCCACAGACTATTCAACTAGTAAACTTCTTCAAAATATGGGCTTGAAGATTCTTATTGTCCTAGTTGTCTGGCCAGCTATAAAATATAGATTGACCCTCTGTGGCATAATTATCCAAATCTATTTACAGAAGATATTTATAAAATAAAGGATAGTGGGAAGTTAAAAAAAAAATCTGCAGGCTCTTTAATTCTTCATTGTTTAAGATACAAAAGGAAAAAGAAAAGATTTGATTTATTCTCTAGAGATAAAAGAATTAAAACATGCTACATTATTTTGGGAGAGTTATCTACAGCTTTGTCAGACGAGCTGCTATTATCCTGAATTCTGAGTGTAGACAGAGAATTATGTCACAGAGAGACCAAAAGGATATCCCTATGGTTACAAATCAGATTACTGACAAAGTCTGAATCATAATTCCAGTCACCTTGCTGCTAATCTAGCTTTCCATCCAATAAGATTGTAAACGGCCTTACAGTAAATGGAACCAGAAGCAATGCCTGCATCAGTGTTCAGGGTAACACTTTCTGATTAAGGATTTATGGATACAAGCTGTTGTAGGCGGGAGAAAGAAAATATCAATGGCCAAGTTGAAAAGATAACAGAGCTGATGATTTCTTTGCACTCCTATATTCTAATAGGCTACAGATCTTCCAAAGAACATTGCTCACGATAAAGCAGAATAACAGCCTCCTAAAGATGTTCACACCCAGATTCGGAAACTGATAAAACCCACAGCATGTGAATTAAGGAATTAAGGTAGCAGACCCAGATGTGTGAATCAGCTGACTTTAAAATAGTAAAGATTATCTTGGTGGGTCCAGTGCAATAAAAATCATCTTTAAAAGCTGAAGACTTTTAAAAGTCTCGTGGGAGGGGAGGAGGGAGAGAGGGACCGAGGAAGAGAGGGAGGGAGAGAGGAAGGGGAAGCTTTGCAGATAGAAAGGGGGCTGTAACAAGGAATGCAGGGCAGCCTCTTGTAACTGAAAAGGGTTTTTAAAAATAAAATAAATCACCTCCCTTACAGATTCCATTAAAGATCACAGCCTTGTCAATATCCTCATTTAGTCCAAAGGCACCATCTTGGGACTTCTGAGTTCTAGAACTGTAAGATAGTTAATCTGTGTTGTAATCTGAGTTTCTAGACACTAACTACAGCAGCAGCAATACTATACGCTAAATATGTAGCATTCTACTTTTCTTGTCTTACTTTACATTTTTTCTTTCTTTCATGTCACCCTATTAGATTATGCCACATCACAGCCAGAGTCATGCTCAGCAGGCCTACACAGCACACTTTTTTTCATACTATGCTAAGTGCTGATTTGCAAGTAGCTTTATATCTGCCCTTGCATACCTCAAACTTACATTTGTTCTCCATGGACCTACTCAAATCCTGCCCTACACACTCATGGGCCACTTGTATTGTTTTCTGTGCATCTAGCAAGCACTAACCTCATCTGCATTTTCATAGTATTCACTGTATAACATTTTGTACCACAGCCAGACCTCTCTTCCTCTAATCTTACCTTAACCCCCCAAACCATCCATCAGGCATTCAAATGTTTGGATGATCACTTATTGGCTCTGGTACCAGAGAACGAATGGAAGCTTTAGTACTTGCTTGTAAGTTCAATACATGAATCACTTAAGAGACAGGTGAACATGGCAGGCTGACCTTGGCCGTCTTGGAAAGCTGTTATTACAGATATACTAAGAGTCTAAACACATAGTGGGTTGCATTTACAGTTAATAAGAAAACTGGCAAGTTTCTCCTCTTCACCATATGCTTCTAAGACCAGACAAGGAGATACCACCGATAAAGAAGAATGGTAGAAGAAACGACTGGAATAGAAAAACTAAGTCAAAAGAGGAATGCTAACGGTTTTAATTTTTTCAAACTAATCCTGTAGCCTTAAGTCAAGTACTGAAATAATATTCACTGACAACAGCTATACAAGAAATCTTGCAAAGATAATACAATTGACATTCATTGTCATTTTGCTTCTGAATTTCTCTAGAACCCAAAACAATTTTTTTCCTTATGCTACTTTGAGTTATCTAGAGTCTTACATCATATCCAAGGCTGGTCTACCGCAACACAAGTTACTTTGTTTCTACTTTTGAGGATATTACCCTTGCCCATCTATCCCTTTCAGCAACCAAGCAAAAGAAACATGTACTTCTGAAATTTGACATCTGACTCAAACCCGCTGCTTTAAGAAGAAAGCTCATTTTAATCCAAGCGAGCAGTATAATAGCTATTTAGTTTTATGTTTTATCTGGTTCCCAGTATCCCTGGCATCGCTTCGGTTTTTCCTTAGTCATCTCAGCCTTTGGGCAATCTATACAAAGATCTGTACGTGACTACTCATTAGCATTCTCATTCCCTGTCTCCATTCTAGGCCTCATACAAATGTCCATCTTCTCATACTTCTGAGTTCCTCCATTTGAATAGAGTTACACTATCTAGGATCATTTCAGCAGTCTGGCCTACAGCTAGGTACTCCTTTCTTAAACCTAGCAACAGAATAACTCATCAGTGTTTTTAATATAAATTATAAAGTTAATTAAAACCCAAGTGTGTGCAAAATCGAATGTTCCTAAAAGTATACTTTGTCTTTAACCAGCTTTCAACATAAATGGATCTTTAATTTTGGAGATGTTGCTGTTGTCTGTTTATTTCTGACAAGGGCAAAGAAGTTGATTTTTTGCCAGCCCTTGCCTTTCCCCCTGCCAGTGTCCTTGAAGATACAATGAACCGAATGGAATAAACACTGTGAGTCAGGTCACTATCACATCTCCATCTGCCCCAACCACAGCTCATATAAACATCATACAGAGTTTGCTGAACAAAGCACACTCAAGCACAGAACTGAGAACACCATGAATCTGATGCTTCAGAAAAGAATCTCAAATGAGAAAGCCTCCTATGCTGACAACACAGACTCAGAGCTGTTTTCTTCAGTTTTGAATCAGATCAGAATTAACATGTTAATGGCTTATACATCACTCAAGAATTCTAACAACACTCAAAATGGGAGATTTTTTTAAATTTAGGAATGACCTGGTTTAAAACAACAGCAATGGAAAGGGATATATTTAATGCTCCTGCTTTTTATTGTGAACCAGGGATCTCTAGTCACCATGACTAACAGACTGAACAAGGCAGATGATTCAACCAAGTGAACCTTTGGATGGCTGGAGTGATCATGGTAGAACACACACTGGAAGAAGTCTCTACAAATTCCCACTCAGGCAGTCAATAACCTGTCAGTTCAGAAAGTTTTTATAAAAATACAAATTATAAAATCTGTTAAGATGAGCTAGAACTAATAAAAGACACTGTGAGAATAGAAACTGTAATAAAGACATAGAAAGTGTATACTTTATTAAGAGGGACAAGAGGAAGTTAGGAACTCAGAACAATATGGAAAAAGGAACTGTCATCTTAACTCTATTCCTCACCAAAATGAAACTGTTCTTAACCTTGGGAGATCTCATCTTTTTAGTCACTGTGTCATTCATCAGACAATCAAATAATATCAGTATATCTCTTGTGTGGCTTTTCAGTCATTAATTTTTTTTCTGGCCCCTCTTACTCCAGCCCTGCTCCAGCCATATTTTTATTTCATATATGTGGGTATACTGTCACTGTCTTCAGACACAGCACAAGACAGCACTGGATACCCATTATAGATGGTTGTGAGCCACCATGTGGTTGCTGGGAATTGAACTCAGGACCTCTGAAAGAACAGTAGGTGCTCTTAACCACTGAGCCATCTCTCCAGCCCCATTGATTTAAATTAATTACCCATCAGAATGCTATGTGGCTATAAGATCATATAATTATATATTTTCTCTCTCAGTAAAATACAATTTTAGAACATAGCCAACATATAGCACGATGCCTTTAATATAGTAGTAAAAGTAACATCTTGCTATTTGCAGTTTATATGTCTGAACGGAGGGTTTTGATTGTTTATTTTTGTTTTTTTCTAACTTGGGTTATAGGAGGGAGACAGTGAATGTTAAAATGCCAATTAATGCACTGAGTGGAAATGGGTGCAACTTCTTTGCTTTGGTCCTCAATTCTAATGGTTATGAAATGGCAATGGCTTTCTATAACAAAAAGACCAAAACGGTAGACTACCTACCTATTTATTTCTATGCAAAAACTTAAAGACTAGATATAGCCAATGAAAGTACCCACGGACAACATGCATCAACAACATTAGTGATGTTCTGTTGGTGCTTCACCTGCTCTATCCATAAGTCTGCTGGCCAAAACAGGAGGTGGCAGGGGCTATGCAAGTTTTGTTTGTTGATATTTTCCTGGGAAACAGCTAATTTCTAGAGAGAGAACTAGAGACATGCCAACATTCTCTCCTTTATTGGTTACTTGTTTAAATTACTAGGTGGGTGCCCATATCCTGGCTTTAGAAGATAAAATGCAATTGCCAAGTGGTGGTGGTGCATGCCTTTAATTAAAGCACTTGGGAGGCAAGGCAGGCAAATCTCCAAGTCTGAGGCCATCTTGGTCTACAGAGTACATTCTAGAATAGCCAGGGCTACAGAGCAAAACCCTATCTTGAAAAACAAACAAACAAAAAATAAAAATAGAAGATAAAATGTGATCTTTGACAATGCATTAAGGGTTGCAGTTCTAGAGCTCACTCATGACTTAACTATGTTCTAGTTTCCTTTGACCAGTTTTAGAGGTTCAAATGTCATTTATCAATCAAAGCTTGCCGTACTCTACTTCACAGCATATCTTCTTGCCTATTAGAAACATTAGGTATGCTACTACGTCTAGTCTTTATCAACAAATAAGTAGGCCAACTGGGAAAAAAGCCAAAGTCTTCTGTTGGAAAACTTTCAAGATATATAAGCACTATAGTTCTGCATTTAATAAAGTATGTTTTAGTAATATAAATAATAAAGTAAGATATTAGACTTGTGGCATCCTTCAAAAAACCATTATAGAATTGAGTCTACTGTACCCACAGCCTATCAGATTCATTCTATTTTCACCCATCCTCATCCTTAACACAGTCCCACTCTTCCTTAAGTACTGCTAAAGACATGCAAGCACTAGCTGTCTTCAGGTCAAAGCACTACATATCACATTTTCTTGGCAGCCCCAGCATTTAGTCAGCCAGTAGTTTCTGACTATGTGACCATGCTTCTCAAAACACTTGGTTGCTGCCTAAAGGCTTTTGTACCTAGATGTGAAACATCCAGTTGCATGCATGGATACCCCCCTTCCAAAATACAAATGCAACAAATCCCAAAGAATCTGAATACTGACAATGATGTTTTCAAAGTTGGTAGAGGCAAACTTAAAAAAGACAGCACTTGAATTCTACCTGACCATGCCCACCCTTCCAGTTACTAAGACTGCCATGTGTGCACAGCTGCCTTCTGCAAGGGGTTACTCTTTCTCTCCCCGTCTCAAGTCAGCCTTTTGTCAGTTCCTGTTCAACAGTTTTCTTCTCAGACTAAGATTCTTTCCCAATGATCTCAACTGCAGTAAGATCTCTATCATTAGTATTTCCTAACCTGAGATGGGGCTCAAGCTCCTGCTTGATAAGGATCTTATAACTGCCACTGAGGTAGTTCCCCAGTCACATTCTGACAGACATTTAAGGTGTGCAGGCCTCTAGGCAGACACTGTAAAACTTTACATGTTTCAGAATCACTTGAAAAAGTTAAGAGATACGTTGTTGGGCTAAAGAGTATGCAATTCTAAGAGGTTCCCAGATAACATTTACCCTGCTCGCCCATACACCATACTCTAGGAAGCACATACTGCCATTGTGAACCTGAGTAAGGAAGGCTATAAGTAAATGCACTTAGGAAATTCTGATTTAAATTCAAAAGGATCATGGGTGTTCACTCACAAGTACTCTCCCTTATGTATTTCATTCTATGGAACGTGTAAGATGTTTCCTGACTTGGTATCAGGAAGCACTCACTACAGTAATAGTGAAACTGTTTAAGCACCTAAGAATGAAGGAGTGCTTCAGGGTGGAAAGTCGGTTCTGTCCAATATGCTGTCCTCTTTAGTCTTGGGGTCTCTTTCACAGCTGGGTGGTGTTTTTCTATACACCTCGTTTAACTCATCATTATCATTTTAAAAATGACTCAAAACTTTTCAGGTGAAGACATTGTCTGTTAGGAAGAACATAAATGTAAATAAACGCTTCAACTGTCAATGACAGAACAGGACTGAAATCCTGATGTCTCTCCTAAAGGAGAACCACCTGAGAATCATAACAAACCATTTCTCCATTACAGACCAAGGGCGTGTGAACCCACAATAAGAAATGAAAGAGAAAGTGGTTCTCTATTTAAAAATAAACAGTGGTCCTAATTTGTAATAAATAATTTAAATGGCAGAGAGAATAAATGGTAAAATATGCCTTCAAGTCACACATTCTGTAATTATGAACTCTGACTAGTCAGTGCATCGTTATTCACTTACAGTTCCTTACACAGACTCAATAGTCATTTAGTTAAGTCAGTATCAACTTCTTAAAAAATAGCCATATTCATTCATTTCCTTCTCTATTTCTTTCTACAGTTTTCAACAATATTCCAAAATTCTCCAAAAAATAAAAACAAACAAGTTAGAAGTTATTTCCTTCTCCTAAGTGGCTATTGTAAAAATACATGTTGTCAACACAGAAAAATAGTTCGAGGTTCCTGGTCTGTACTTCCTCAATGAGCATCCAGAATCCATTAAATTCATATTTAATCTATTCAATGTAACACCTCTTAGAACTTAGCAATTACAGATACAGCAGGATTATATATATTTTAACTTTTCCATATCAGTTTTTTCTCAATGTATAATCCTATCAGGCTATTACCATTGTAAGAACTCTTAAATTTAATATAAGAAAATGAATGAATATATACAATGTCTAATCAGAAACACTTTAAAATCTAGACTCCCTAATTTATAAACGGTCTAAATATCAAGTAATTTCAAGTGAGCATACCTCTTGTAGAAGACGCGGATCTACACAATCACCATCATCATTAAACATAGATTCCCAGCTTTCCTCCACAGCAATACTTCCTTGTATGTGAGAAGTGTCTGTTGTTTTTAGATCTACAGATGTTTCCACAGATGAGTCAGAAAATGATATGCCACACACTACACTCTCTGAGTTATCTTCCTCATTTGTTTTAAACTCTTCAGCAGTTCTTAGGTTGTGCAAGGCCTCTGTCATCTCCTCAGTGCTATCCAGATCACTGCCCAAGGCACTCTTCAAAAGCACATCTGATGCATTTGACATCCTCAGTTCAGAGTCCAGACAAGTGGTAATATTACTATCAGCAGCCTTGCTTATGGGTAAAGAGGAAGCACAATCTGACACACTTCCTATCAACCTTCCTGTTGACTCTGTAAAACCAGATGCACTACTTTCAGCATAAATATCTGAGCAAGCACTTAGGCTGCTAATGTTTTCAGAGTCATTCTTACTCTTAGCTGTATCAAGTGGGGCTACATCTGCACTCATTTCTATATAATCTGAGAAATTTCTTGTGTTGTCACTACTCTCACCAGATTCTCCGACTGCAACTGTACAAGGGCTGCCTCCAGTTATAGGGTCACAAACTGTACCTGCAATGCCCACCATACATGCCTTACTGGTACTGTCACATACATTCCTAAATCCATTATCTGTGTCAATTTCATGAACAAGGACCGCTGTATCAGAAGGTTCAGACTTTACACATAACTCATCAGCAGAGCTGTCACTCTCACATTCTCTAGTCACTGCTGGATCAATAATGCCATTTGTGCTCTCTAATTTACTGACTATAGCCATTTTAAGAGAAACGTTATTCATAGTCTCAGGAATAGAATCTACACCTTTTTGACCCAGGACAGACTCTGTACTGTTGACTGTACCCTCACTCTCAGCTTCAAAGTCTACAAAAGTTGAATCGACATCATCATCTGGACCTCCAGAAACAGAGACTGCAGAGATGTTCCCAGGACTGTGTTTGGACACTCCATCTGATGTTTCCATACTGCATGGTACAGTTTCAGAATCAGAACTTAGTGTTACTGGCATAGCCATACCATCTTGTTTTAGCAGAGTGGTAACAACTTGAGGAAATTGGGTGACTAGCTCTGTAACTTCAGCCCCAGTTACAATGCTGCTTTCCAAATTTCTATTTACAAAAGTTTCCCCACTGAAATCACAGAGTTCCACATTCTGGAATGGTCTGTTTGGAACTTGAGCAGCACTGACTTCTGAGGAAGACTGCGATGGAGACACCCCACAGTGTCCTGTTGCTCCTGCGGTCTGAACTTCCAAACACTCTATCTTCTTTGGTTTAAGAAGTCTTCGTAAAGGTATACTAGATATAACCCCAGTGTCGGGAGCTCTGTGTTGATGTTCTTGGGATAAGGCTTCTATGGATTCTTCAGTTCCTTTCTTAGAACAAGCCTTCTCTTTATTCTTTTTTTGTGGGCACCCATCTTTCCTTAATTTTGATGAAGATCTCTTTCCTTCCCTACAGTCAACATCCTTTCTGTCAGAATGACCTGCACCTAGTCTTTGGGCCTCAGGTTTACTTGCAGAGATCTTCTGGGGAAGACAACCTTCTTTTTGTTCTTTTGGCACAAAGGCAGGAGGTCCGTGGCCTTCCTCCTGGTCACCTGATTTGAAGAGAGCTGTTCTCCTTCGAGCTTTAGGTACATAAAGTGCCATGTCAGGCCTTTTGGTTCGAACTCTACATCTCTCTGTTTCTTGCTGCATGGCAACTCTTCAATCTGAAAGAAAATGAAAGAGTTAATAATAAAAGACAAAGAAAAATTCAAAAAATGGTAGGGAGCCTACTAATCTATTTTTTAAAGTATTTTAATTAATCTGTTTTCTTTTTAAGTCAGCAATCATTTACTTAAAAAAACCTGACATAAAATACTTAATCCATTCAGGCATGTCAATAAGGAGAGTAAATTCCCAAAACTCATGAGAGAGATACATCTAGACCTCTCCTCTCCTATGAAATATTTTATTAGTTTTTATTTAGTTAAGTGTATATATGTTACATACATGCATGTGTATGCTTATGCATATAAGCCACTGTGCCATGTGGAGATCAGAGGACACTTGGACAGGAATTGGTTCTCTCCTGTATCACATAACTCCTGGTACTGGAATTCAGATTGCCAAGTTTGGCTGCTGGCCCCTTTACTTGCTGAGCCACCTAGCTAAACTCTCTTTGCTATTTTGAACTTTTAATATCAAGCCTAACACATAGATTTTCTATTATTCTGTTTGTGGAAGAATTTAATTTTTAAAAGGTATATTAACTTATTTGTGTGTATATATGCATGCATACAGATGAACATCACAGTGTGCACATGGAGGTCAGAGTTGGTTCTTTCCTTCCATGATGTGGATTCTGGAGACTGAACTCAGGCTGTCAGTATTGGCAGAAAGCACCTTTACCCACTAAACCATTTTGCTGGCCTAAGAATATTATTTTAATAGTAAGCCAGATTTCAAAAAGGTCTAAATTTCCACTGGAAGAGATGCAATTAACACAGTGTGTCTCAGTTTCAATAGATAAAGCACCTTCTGGTTAGACATGGGCAGATGTGGATCAAGGAACAGAAATAGTAATAATGAGTAGACGTGAATGTAAAAAGAGGGGACTGAAAGGACGGTATGGACTTACATGCCCACAGCCTTTCAAATTTAACATACTTTATATGACAACCACATACACACAATAAGCAAAAAAGCACCCAAAAAATGTCCAACTGACAAAAACTATTGGGATTAATAAAGATCAAAAATGATAAAATTACAACTCATCATTTCTAGAATCTGAAGTGAAATACTAATGGCAACATGAAGGCAGCAGACAATAAACACAACTGTTTGGGAAAAAAACAAAAAACAAACAAACAAAACCTAATAGAAGATTTACTTCTGTAAAATCTACCCAAAGAAGTATCTGAAGGCCTCTATTTCAACCACAGAGTCAAGAAAATGTGATAAAGTTTTTCAAAGCCATACATTCTTAGCATGGAGAGGAAAAATGCCATACTGTGTGTGACTAGAAGAACTAACTGAAGGATGTTTCTTGCCCAAACGGGTTTAAATAAAGCATCACAGCTGATTTATGGCACCTGCCAATTTCTGTACAGTACATTTTTTTATTTTACCATGGATAATTTCAAGCTACCAATATGATACCACTGGACATGGATTTGGGGGAAATTTGTAGAGGCATATACTAGTCTTTCAACCTGGGAACCAGCTGCTCTACAGAAAAGACAACATTTTTGTTCCACATTTCTGTGTGTCTATGTTTCTCCAGAATCAATTGACAGAAATTAAAGGAAGCAACAGTTTTAACTTAATGTAAGAAAAAAACAAAGCAAAGCAAAACAAAACTCTGCATTTCCAGATTTTTTTTCAATGCTATGATCAGGTAACAACCATGTTTCCAGTAAGAAGTAAATACATCTAGATGACTGACATACACTAGAGAAAGCAATACTATTTATAACAAATGTTTAAGTATCTTTTTAAATCATATTACTATCTTTAATCTGTAACTAGACTATTAACCCCCCCAAATTATATACTTTAAAATTATATACTGTAGCGGTTTCCAAAGCAATTTCCTTTCCTTAATGATCATATATCATAATACTGTTTTTAAAATCAGAATAGCAACATAATAAACTTATATTGTCTATTCCCTACCCAAATGCTAAATTCAATTGGGCCATAACAAGCTGTGTGTTGGCAAATTACAAACAAGCTCAACAAGTATATTATCAGAGTGTTGTTGTTTATATCAATGATGTCCACAGTAAGTGACTCCTTTGCTCAAGTGGATAATGACTTTGAATAATGGAAGAGTGTATCTTCATTTTTTAAGGTATTCACAATATAGTAGCTAAAGACATAACACATTTACATTAGTAGTATTTTCATTGTTGTATGTCTAGCCAATCAATAAGTAATCAAGCCCTGATTTATGGCACCTGCCAATCTCTATACAGTAAATATTTTTATTTTTACCATGAATAATTTCAAGCTTCCAATATGATATCATTGGACACGGATTTGGGGGAAATTTGTAAAGGCATATACTAGTCTTTCAACTATAGAGATGTAACATCCACAGCACAGATTATAATGAACGTTATTAAGTAGTTGTTACCGTTTAAAAATTCAACAGATTTAATAGTAAGCGTATGTGCCATACTTCATAGCAATGGCTATTTCAGAATACAAAAATCCTAAAATTCCAATGTTCTGCTTGTGGGCAAGTAGAAGATACTCCAACACAAAACTCACTGTAAGGTTATTTCAGAATAAGTTACAGACCAAAACCAGGAGGTGTATCATTATCTTTTGGACTTTCAAGATTCTGTCAATTTACTATAAAGCTTTCTCAAATTTTCATGAACTTCTTTTGGAACTGTAGGCATGACAGTCCTTTAACAATGGAAGTATGAAGACTTGTCATATACAATTTAAAGAAAAATGTATCTTGGATTTAAAAAATTCCCACCCTGAGGCCTAGGGAGATGACCCAAACAGTGAAGTACTACTTGTCATACAAACATGAGGATCTGCCTTCCGGTCTGAGCCACTGCCCTGAGCAGACATTGGATGCAAACTCTGCAGCTAGTCCCACAACACCCAGAGGAAGATCTACTCCCAAGCACTCTAACGCCCAGGATCATAGGATCAGAGGTGAGGAGGACACAACATCTGCCCCAACACCAGGAGTAACTGGGATCAGCGGGACCCAAGCACCCAGGAACTTTGCCCAACCAGTGGCACAGGTTCCTTCTGGTCTGAGCCTGTGCCCTGAGCAGACCCTGGGTGTGAACTCTGCAGTCATTCCCACAACACCCAGAAGAAGCTCCACTCCCAGATGCTCTAACACACCTGGGATCCCAGAATCCCAGGATCCCAGGAACTTGGTCAAACCAAGATCTCAGGGTCCTAGAGGCAGCTTGACTCCCAGGAGCTCTGACACACATAGGATCTCAGGATCCCAGGATCCCAGGATCCCAGAATCAAAGGATCAGAGAGACAGCTGAACTCTGAGGAGTTCTGACACAACCAGAATCACAGGAGGGACAGGACCCAGTCAGATATTTCGAGGGCAGATAGCACTAGAGATAATCAGATGGCAGGAGGCAAGCATAAGAACATAAGCAACAGAAACCCAGGTTACTTGGCATCATCAGAACCCAATTCTCCCACCAAAGCAAGTCCTGGATATGCCATCACTGGAAAAGCAAGATTCGGATCTAAAAATCACTTCTCATGATGGTGATAGAGGACTTTAAGAAGGTTATAAATTCAACTCCCTTAAAGAAATACAGGAGAACACAGGTAAAGAGCTAGAAGCTCTTAAAGAGGAAACACAAAAATCCCTTAAAGAATTACAGGAAAACACAATCAAACAGGTGAAGGAAATGAACAAACATCATGGAAATATTATTGATAATTTTTCTTGTTGAAATTAGCATTTTCTTAATGTTTAACTTCAAAGAGTTTTTGCTACTTTGAAATTTTTAAAATATACTTACTGATAAAATAATTTCTCTCCTAGAAACACTGATAATCTTTTTTAAGTAAACTGACTGTTAGACAATGTACACAAATATATTCTCTTACTATGTCAAGTGGTATCATATAAGGGCTTTTGAATATGATTCACTTTTAACATTTTATGCTCTTTTACTATGCTTAACTCCCAAAGAATATTTTGTATGTTTTGAAACAATTTAGTATTCAACATTAGATATAGGATCCTTAGTTATGGATTGTATTAAATATTCATTAATGATATTTTTAGGGTATAAAAGGCTATGAATATAAAAGTTGAACAATTTTGTATGTATTATTTGATTCTCAAAATACTCAATATTATTAATGTTTGATGTATAAAATGCATTTAAATAATAAAAAAATTAAGGAAAACAAACAAGCATGAGGATATGAGTTCAAACTTAAGCGCTTATGAAGAAGAAGAAAAAAAAATCCTATATCTCGTGGCCTGCAACCTCAGGGACAGCGAAGCAGACAGAAGGAGCCCAGCCAGTCTAGAAAATAACAAACTCAAGGTAAAGTGAGACCTTGTATGAAATATAAAGAGGAGAGCCACTGACACCTGAGGTCCACCACACATAACTTGTATACATGAACTTCCCATGCAGGGGAAATGACAGCATCTGATTTCTTCACTCAGCTCTTCCTCATGCAGCTTAACTTATTTTAATTTTTTTTAATATTAAAAGGGCTCTTACTAAGTTATTTAAAGAAAATTAGTTATTCTGCATTTTGTAGCTTATTTATTCCAGAAAGACTATCAATATGCAATTCTGTTCAAAATTACATTTTCTAAATGGAATAAGAAGTCAGAGTCCTTTATCATAGAAAGCCAATTACTAAAATATATCTTTGAAACAATTCAAGCTAAATTAGTTTCTCTATAACTTCTGTGCCTTGGGACTACACTTAGTTTAGCACCTTCCCAACTGCCTCTACTGTTTTAAAGTTCTCTTGAGAAAAGAAATGTTAGTAACTTTAAGTACCTCTTTGATCTATCTTTATAAGTCATCAATAATACAAACAAAGCAAGCTTTAACATTTTCACAACAGGTCCACAGCACTTGTCTTATAGTTGTTATCTAAACATACACAGCTCTTCAAAGAGGGCATCAGTCCCTTAAATACTCAATAGACAATTCAACCATTAATTGACTAGACTCAGATTCTAAAACAGTTCAGAGTACCTAATATTTGAAAGAAATTACCTAGAGGGTATGCTTCTAGAACAAATTCTCTAGTGTTCTAGTCCTGTTGGTTCATACAAATGCATCATAAGTAAACCATGTACGTTATCTCAATCTGTGTGTGTTGGGGGGAAGATAGGTAGGTGGGGGGAGGTGAGAATCTCACTGCTTATTTCAGGTTGGCCTATATAGCCTACACTGGTCTCAAACTCAAAATCCTGCCTCAAACCTCTCAAGTGCTGGAATTACAAGCATGTGCCACCATGTCTTCTTGTATCAATTTTTTATTAGAAAAATCTGAACTGAAAAATCCGAACTGAAAACCTAGAGGTAATTTACAAGAGTTAGAAACAGTCTGGCGGTGTTCATTATCCTTTACCTAATTCACCTGCTGTCTGCTGTTACCATCTCTCCATAAGCGCTTTACCACTCACAATCACACATCCCCCTTCTCCTCTCCTACCTCTCTCCCTCCCCAGGGCTGTTTCCCCCCTGAATCATTTGAGACCATTTAGCTAATCTGATGGTTTTAATCTGATCCAAGTTTTATGATCCAGTATTTACCACTCATGCCACAGCACTTTTCTGAAAAAACAAAAATGTATCTTAGCTAAAAACACATATTAAGATTCCCTAAGTTAAAAAAATCACAGCTGCTGTAGTTGGTCAATACAAGAAATTTCCACCTGAAAAAACATTTTCTAAGTTTTCCAAAAATCAAATAAAAGATTACCTTATCTAATACTCCATTTGTAAAAGAAAAAAAGGATATGTCTCCAAAGTTCTATGATGCCTTCACTAGAAACATGTGTCCTTGTTCTGTTCCTTTCTAGAAAATCCCAGAACTGAGATGCAACAATTAATACAATCAGGTGTCTTTTTGTTTTCTTTCTTTTTTATTTTTTAAAACCATGTAACATTCTTTTGAAAAGGAAGCAAGGCACAATTAATTCTCTTGTTAATAAACAAAAATATGAGGTTGAGAGAAGAAAACATTAATTAAACTATTTTGGCAGTAGATTTATTTCATATCTATTTTCTGAAGACTAAGTTTCATTAAATTTGTTAACATTATGAATGTTTTAGATACCATAGTGAGTTCTGACTCTGACATTCTCTTAAGAAATCTACAAAATAAAAGGAAACCTAATGCGGTATGTTTACATAAAGGGTACCCTAACAGACCACAATTCCCATCTATTAAAATGCCAGTGTAACTGCCTTGAACACAAGACTCAGGTAGGCAGAGAGTCGACAAGAGATAACGCACACGAGCAAATTCTCAACAGCCCCACATCATATGGGATTCATTTCACAACAGCTATGGCACTTCAAAACACTGGGAAAATAAGAACACTCTCCAGCTATTTACTTGGCTTGTCTTCTCTGTATATTCAAGTGACATTTGTCTATGGGCTATCAAGGTTACTGTATAACACAGTAGGTTAAAATGTCTTATTTACAAGCTGGGTTTTATTTACAAGCTGGTTCCTAGAAAATTTCATCAGTAGCTGTCAGGGAATAATTTTGAGTAGACATATTTAAAATAATTATTTTTTAATGGCGAAGTTCTGTTTGAGTCTTTCTTCTTGATTCTGTTTGGCAAATAGATTATGTTTAGTGGTGTTGGAATGGAGTTAGGGCAACACCCATGATACATAAGCGCTTTATCACTGACTGTACAATGACTAAAATATCCAAAATAAAAATGAATAAATTTAAGATATAGTACCTGTGCTGCATCTTCTAATTTCACTGTAGCCTTTGCTCTGAACACATAATGTGCACACTCTGCACCAAATACACTATTATGCCATGTGATACTACTGCATGTTATAAACTGTATTTTGACTGTACTACAATGTCTTCTGTTCTTATAGGAACAATGGCTTAAGTGCAGAAAACAAAGTTTTAACTTTCCTATTCTCATTCTTCAATATATATCAAATTACAGTAACTTTGTACTATGTTAGAATGTTTTTTAAAAATGATCGTTTGAGTAACTTGATGTCATTTAAAAAAAAAACAATGAATTTTCTCTTGGGAATCATAATAGAATTTCCATAAACCTAAAACATACTTGTTATTTAGTACTATGTGTTTATGTAAAATGATAGTCTCTTCACTGATGTGGTAGTCTGAATGAGAATGGTCCCTATAGGATAGGCTTACAGGTTTGAATGCTTAGACACCAGGAGTGGTACTATCTGAAAGAATTAGGAGGTCTGGCCTTGTTGGAGGAAGAGTGTGGTGGGTGGGTGGGTGAGCTGGGGTTTCCAAAGCCCAATTCAGTCCCAGAGTCTCTGTCTTCTCCTGTTGCCTACGGATCCAGATGTAGAACTCCGAGCTACATGTCTGCCTGCATGCTGCCATACTCCCTGCCATGAGAACAATGGACTGTAACCCTTGGAACCAGTAAGCAAGCCCCATTTATAAGCTTTCTCTTCTAAGAGCTGCTTTGGTCACAGTGTTTATTCACAGCAATGGAACAGTAATACACCTAACAGTGATAAAATAAATTTATAAATTTTGAGTAACACCAAAGATGCACTATCTCCTGGGATATCAAATATTCTGCCAAGATTTAATTATTTAAAGATCTTTAAGATTACATCTATTTATCTACTGGTGTATGGGAGAAGGCACTTGCTTGCTCCAATGCCCATGGAGGGGTCAGAGGACAACTTGCAGGAATTGATTCTCTTCTATCTTGAGGGTCTCAAGGATTGAATTTAGAGTCATCAAGCTTGGTTGCAGTCACCTTTACTTGCTGAGCCCAACCCCTCTTGAGTCAGAAGACTTAACTCTTTATGTGAAGGCAAGTAAGCATATTTATATGTGTCTGCAAATTTGTTTTGCCTTTAATGAATGGTAGAATGAGAATCATACTGAAGAATTTTTAAAAAATAATTTATAATCCACTACCATTCAATGTATGGTCTGTGTGGTGGTTTGAATATACTTGGCCTAGTGGTACTATAAGGCGGTGTGGCCTTGTTAGAAGAAGTGCATCACTGTGGAGGTGGGGTTTTGAGGTTATAAATAAGCTTAACTCTGGCCAGTTGACTAAGTCTCCTCCTGGCTGCCTTCAGATCAAGATGTAGAACTCTCAGCTTCTAATTCATGTCTCTCTGCATGCTGCCATGCTTCCTGCCATAATGATAATAGACCGAACCTCTGAAACTGTAAGCCAGCCCCAATTAAATGTTTTCTTTTACTTATAAGAGTTGCCTTGATCCTGGTGTCTCTTCATAGCAAGAAAACCCTAGGACAATCTGTATGCATATTTTATATACCTACTGTGGTGGTTTGAATGAGAAATGTCCCACACAGGCTCACAAATTTGAACACATGGTCCCCAGTGAGTACTATTTGAGGTTATGGAAACTTTAGGAGGTGAAGCCCTGCTATAGAAAGTATATCACTGGGGCAGTGTTTGAGTGTCTCCCTATTTCCCATCTGCTCTCTCTGTTTTCAGTTGAGATACAATCTTTCAGCTTGCTGTGGCAGCCACCTACTAACTATGCCCACCCCCTCCCCAGCCACTGTGACCTCTCTCCTAGAGAACCAAAATAAACTCTTTCATAAGTCCCTTTTGGTCATGGTTTTTGATTACAGCAACAAGTTACTAATACATGTATATGATCAGAGTTACAAAAAACTTCTCAGGCAAAAGAGTTTATAAAGCAGAAAACGTTTAAAGAGTTCTGTACTAGTCTATTCTACCTGAGAAACGCTAGGACAACAGAAGACAACACAAAAGGTACTATCAGACTATTACATACTTTGACCATGCTCAGAAAATATCACATGTCTTTTATTTTCCTTTTGTTTGTTTGGTACTAAAGATGGAGTCTGGGGTCCTGTGTATGCTAACACATGCCCTATCAGTGAGATACACCTATACACCTCATTCCTTAATTGTGAGAACCAGCACAGCCCTAATTATAACCTAAAAACACTAAATAAGTATAAAGGAAATACTTCTATTTCTGTAGACTGTTCTTGACAATTTTTTAAAATTAATAGTAGCAAGGGGCTGGGAACACAGTTTAGTTGGTAGAATATTTGCTTGGCATGCATGAGGTCCTGGGACAAGCATTTACATTAACCAAGTGTGGTAGTTCAGCCTGTAATCCCAGCACTTGACAGGTACAGTAGGGAGCTCAGCAGAAGGTCACCCTTGCTTACATAGTGAGTGTCCAGCCAGCCTGGGATACATGAGACTCTGGTTGGTTGGCTTTTGGGTTTTGTTTTGTTTTGTTTTTTAAAGAAAAAGATGTTAGTGTCCACTTTTAATAGGCCATCTTTTAAAAATATTTTCCAGGTACTCTTCTTTCAGTTAGCAATAATTTTTCATGAATGTGTATTTCTAAGGAGGATTATCTACACTGTTACAGGAAATGAAAGAGAAAAAGGATGTCAAAGGACTACTATTTTATACTACAAGCTTCACATTATTTAAATTTGTTACAGCAAACATGCAGTATTTTGTGATTAAAAACAAAAATGACTGGAATTCAAAGACTATTTTAATAAAATAAGATAGTACAATAACCTGGCATAAGAGGACCTTAGGCAATGAACATTTATAAACAGATCTTCACTGGACAGAACTACTATAGGTAAGAAAATGATAAATAGGGAAGAGAGAGAATGCTTTAATATACTTGACAGTACAATAAAACAAGCAGCACATAAATTACTGGATGTTGGGAAGACAGTAGCAAGTGCTACAGAATGCTGAGGCCTCCTTTGGTTTGAGAATAATCTAGGCCTGCGATGACCAATGCGAGTGCACCAAGCATCTGAATATCTCAAGTGTGCTCAGTCTGACCTGAGATGTAACCCTGTGGGGTTTCAAAGGATTGGGGCATGCATGTGTGCAACACACACATACAAACTTAAAATGTCGCATTATTTTTATGTTGATTATATAGCAATGACTGGTTTGGATATATTAGTTTATATAAAACATTAATTTCATGTTTATTTTTACATTTTTCAAAGTAGCTGTTGAATTTAAAAATCATTTACATGGTTCACACTCCTGCCCCATGTCACGCTTCTAATGGAATAGCACTGTTCCAAGATATTTCCATAGTGCTAAAGTCATGAGCTAGTTTTTCCTCTTTATATTGTCAACTTTAGCAACATGGAAACACACCAACTTAACTTGTACATTCAAAATGATTTTTTAAAGTGTTAAATGCAAAAATCTACTCATGTTTCATATATCTCAAAGTAAGACAAGTTACATAACAAGCCCTTGAAATAAAACTGATCATCAACACATTTAGGAACACTGCTTACCACTTCTAAAATAAGAGCTTTTTAAAAAACTTATGTTTGAAACCATGGAGGGCCCTAAATTTAGAACTGTTTCTTTGCACACTCAGAAAGGAACATCCCTGGCTTTACAATACTTTTGAGTATTCTTTATTGTTTTTAATCAACTTATAAACTAGCAAAACTAGAAATGCCAAGGCTCTTCAGTTCAGCAGTATGTACTTCATTTGTAAAGAACTGACTAAAAGTATCTTAAAAATATAGTTAGTATATGTACAAAATGAGATGTCAGATATGAGATACAGCAACTACTCAACAGGTTTCTGGGCTCTAAGATTATTATGTACTTTAAGTTTTCACTATTCTCCCCACACTAATCACTGCTCCTCCTTCCTCAGTTGCAGTCAAATGATAATCACTCAGCTGTCCAAGACACAACTCTAGAAGTCGCTGACCTTGGCATTTTCACAGATTTGCATATAAAGTCTTGTGTAATTTAGCCCCATAGCTACCTACCCCCAAAACTTCCCATCTCCTACTCTAGCTACTCCTAACTTCAGGTTTCATTTGCTATAATTTTGGTACTTCTAGATGTACCAGAACAGTGGTTCTCAACCTGTGGGTCATAACACCTTTTTTGGGGGGATTGGGGGAAGTAACTTGTATATCAGATATTTACATTATGATTCATAACAGCAAAATTATATTATGAAATAGCAATAAAATTAATTTTATGGTTGAGGGTCACCACAGTGTGAGGAACTGTATTAAAGGGTCACAGCATTAAGAAGGTTGAGAGCTGGGACTGGTGAGATGGCTCACCGGGTAAGAACACTGACTGCTCTTCCGAAGGTCTTGAGTTCAAATTCCAGCAACCACATGGTGACTCACAACCACCCATAATGAAATCTGATACCCTCTTCTGTGTACTCATTT
>NW_022196904.1:173682895-173690650 GCF_008632895.1 Mastomys coucha | reverse complement strand
AAAAAAAAAAAAAAAAAGAAGAAGAAGGTTGAGAACCACTATACTAGAAACAGCCCAGTTGTCTTCTACCACCTTCATGGTTTAAAATATATTATTTTCTCCTCAGCCAGATATGTATTCATCCTCATTCCTCAACTCTTAGATGAAAATAGTCACCTCTTTTATAAGGTCATCACTGATTGTGATTGACAGATCAAGGTCCTCTGCATACGTTGGCAAACATGTACCTTTATTAAAGCAATTGTTTGCCTCTTCAATATAGGGCTAGTGACTTTTTTGTGGCCTTTGAATCTACAGTGTCATACAATCTACTTGCCACTAAATAAACTTAAGTAATTTTTGAATTGAAAAAACAAAAAAACAAACCAAACCAACAACAACAAAAAAAAAACTAGAAAAAAAACCCAACTCAAGGGATAAAAGATCTCCACATTTTTCTTCTACTAAATTTGTCAGATAAAGGTTGTTGGTAACAACAGAACTGTTTCTTGTGGGAGAGTAAGTATCTCACTGGAACGTGCCCTGAGGTAAGAATGTGCAGTGGATAGGGACAAACAGAATGCAAACAAGGGTGAGATGGTTAACCTCAAAAATGTATAAATGGGCTTTGGATCCTCAAACATGAAGTTAGCAATGATGAGATTTAAAATTCTAACAATATCTGCCTTATTTATCTGATTTAGAAATAAAAGAGAAATGTTATAAAGAGTACAATTCTCTATACTGTTCAATTAGTCAACAAATGACAATTAAAATTTCACTATTTACACGTAATGTTTACATACTCAAAATCTTGTAAAAAATGTATCTTAACAAAATTTCAAGATTAAAGTCTATAAAACCTAAATTCTGTCATTTGAGCCTAATCAATCTAAAAAAGCACATTTATAAACTCACTATTCTTTAGTCAGTCTGAATCTTTGGAGTAATCATTAATAGTCAACATCAAGCTTTTATACAGTGCTCACTTGATGATCAAATCAGACTTCGAAATCTTATACTTGGTTATTAAAGGCTATTATCTGAAGAATAAGGCTTCACGTAGAGGGAATGAGGTTTTAACACTAAAAATAAAACAACAACAACAACAACAAAACAAAAACATAACAAAACAAACAAAACCCCCAGATAGCTCTAAGTTCTGTAAAAGAGGGTAAATCAAGTTTAAGAAAAATTTAGAAACAACAAAATAAGGGCTATGCATGATAAACCTACAACCAACACTAGACTAAACTGGGAAAACAGTGTTTCCTATAAAGAGTGGAAGACAAATGTATTCAATTTCTTTAATACACTGCTCCGTCTTGAGTAATAAGAGGAAATAAAAGGGATATAAATAAGAAATAAATCACATTAACCCTATTTGCAGATGACAAGATCCTGTATTTACTTAATTATTTATCATATATATGTATGTACATGTGTACACTCATGGCACAAAGGACAATTCAATGAGTCAGTTCTTTCCTTCCACAATGTGGGATCTGAAAACTGAACTCAAATTATCATGTTGGCAACAAGCGCCTTAACTTGCTGAGCAATCTCAGGGACTACATAGTGTTATCCTTAAACAAACCGAGTGTGGGGGGGGAGGCGGAACCCCAAGGATCCCACCATTAAACTCTTCGAAATTGATAAACACTTTTAGCAAAGCAACAGAATACAAAAATCAACATGCAAAAATCAGTAGTTTTTCTACATACCAATAATGAGCTTGCTGAGAGAGAAATCTGAGGATAAATCTGTTAGCAAAAACAAAACAAACAAACTGGAAAAATCTAACCCAAGGGATAAAAAATCTCCACAATGAAAACTTTAAGAGACTGGAAAAAATTGCGGACACTAGAAGATGAAAAGATCTCCTATGTTCATGGACCTATACATTGTATACTGCCCAAATCAATCCACAAAATTCAAATGTAATTTCAATCAGAATCCCAATAATATTCTTAAAATCATAAAGAACAAAAGGATCCAAACAGCCAAAGCAATTCTTTAAAAAAAAAAAAAAAAAAAAAAAAAAAAAAAAAAACAAGCAAGGCTGGAGACAGGACAGTATTTGACCTCAATGTGTATAACAGAGGCACAGGAACAAGCATCAGGAAGGCACAAACACAAAAACAGACATGTAGACCCACACAAGAGAGGACCTATTTATAAACCCATATGGCTACAGTCACACAGAAATACAGACTGGAAAAAAGTCTATACAACAAATTGTGCTGGAAAACTGAATTTCTAGTGTCCTTTAAGTATATACCCAAGAGTAGTGCAGATGGGATCACATGGTAATTTTAGTTTTAGGGTTTTTTGAGAGCATTTATTCTCATTCCATAGTGGTTATACAAGTTTATGGGACCAACAGCAGTGTATAAGTGTTCCTCTCTCCCAAATCCTCACCAGCATTTGTCTTCAATGTTCTCTGGATAAAATTCTCTTATCTCTAGCACCACCACAAAAAAAAAAAAAAAAAAAAAAAAAAAAAGGATCAGGGACCTTTCAGTGTAAGACCCTAAAATATGAGAAAATATTTCAAGACACAGAAAAGGCAAAAAAGACTCCAAGAAATGCAAGTTTCTGTACAGCAAAGGAAACCACCTGAGTGAAGAAACAATCTGTAAAATGGAGGGAAGAAAAACTTTGCCAACTCTATAGCAGCTATCTGGAATATAAACAGTTGCAAAAATTAAACAACAAAAATAGACCATCCAATCACTAAACAGGGCAACAGACTGAATACCGTTCTCCAAAAAATAGAAAGAAAGAAAGAAAGAAAGAAAGAAAGAAAGAAAGAAAGAAAGAGAGAAAGAAAGAGAAAGGAAGGAAGAGAGAGAGAGAAAGAGAGAAAGAGAGAAAGAGAGAAAAGAGAGAGAGAGAGGAAGGAAGAAAGGAAGGAAGGAAGGAAGGAAGGAAGAAAAAGAAAGAAAGAAAAAGAAAGAAAGATACAATGGCCAATAAATACATGAAAATGTGTTCCACATCCTTAGCCATCAGGGAAATGCAAATTAAATCTGCCCTGAAATTCCCTCTCACCTCAGTTATAGTAACTAAAACTAAACCAAATCAAACCCCACCAAACCACAAGACTAGTGAGACTGTGGGGACCCTTATACATGGCTAGAAGAGGCAACTTATCAGCCACTAAGGAAATCATGACAAAGGCTTCTGATAAAAAACTAATGGGAGAACTAGCACATAACCTATCCCAGGTTATGTACATACACAACAGAAACCGCAATGGAAACCAAGTCACCAGGCCACAGAGACCTGCACACCTACGCTTACTGTTACACTATTCATAGTAGCTAGGAAATGGAACCAGCCCAGCTGTCTAGCAAAAGATGATAAAATGTGGAACCTATACACTAAGAATTGTATTTTCAGCGGAAGAAAAATAAAAGTATGACATTTGTAGAAAAATAGATGGAAATCATTGTGTTAAGTGAATAAACCAGATACAAAAAGACAAAATCCTACATGGTTTTCCTCATACATGGAACATAGCTCATGTGTGGAAACTAGACCGGAGATCACAGAAGAGGACAAAGAGATACTGGAGTAGAGGAAGAGTGGGTAATGGAGTACATGTGACATGAAAGCTAAAGTGAGGACTATCCTAGAGGTGGAAGGGAACCAGCTCGCATAGGACAGGGTGATGAATTAGAAAAACAGGTAATAACGTATGTATAAAAATGTCATAGTGAAATTCATTACTTTGTATGCTAACTTACAAAATTAATTTAAAAGAAAATTCACAAGAATTCAAAAAAAAAGAAAAATATAACAAAGTATAAAGCTAACAAAAAATGAGATCTACACTATTTTGGTAAAATATTAGTTTTATCTCCCACAGCTCTATCTAGACTCTTTGAACAGTTTATTTTTTTAATTATTTCGTGGATAGGTGCAGAGCACAGATGCCATGGTACAAGTGAAGAGGTCAGAGGACAGACAACTTGCAGTAGTTGGTTCTATCCTTCAAATACGGGGGTCCCGGATACTGACCAGGTCTAACTTAGTGACAAATGTCCTTATCAGCTAAAGACATCTTACCAGCCCCAATCTTTTATATATCTTGAATGACAGATCACTAGCATAACTGTAACTTTACACTCACTGAACAATTAGTCCTTGTTTACCCCTCTCTGCAGCCCTTGGCAAGTATTCTACATTTGCTTCTATGTATCTGATTTAGATAACTCATGTAAGTAAAATCAGGTAGTGTGTGCCATTAGGAGGAGATACCTCCTCTTTAAGGGAATTATATTCCACTGTTACCCACCATTTTTTTTTTTTTTGTTCATTCAGCTACTGAGAAAGGTTGCATTCACATCTTTGTTACTGTGAGTTATGCTGCAATGGACATGAAAAAGCAGATATTTCTTCAAGATATTGTTTTCAATCTTTTCTAATGGGTATCTAAAAATGGAGTCATTAGTTTATATGGTAATTCTAGTTTTTAGTATTCTGGAGGACTTTCATGCTGTTTTCCATTGCAATTGTACTGTTTTACAAATCTCACCAACAATATGGAAAGGTCCAAATTTCCCCATATCTGTTCTAGATTTGGTCCTATAGTAGCTATCCGAAAGGTGTGAGATAGTATAATCACTGTAGCATTTCCTGTTAAAAATCTTTCATACATATTTTACGGACACTTAAGCATCTTCTTTGGTCTGTTGCTCATATTTTAATCAGGCTATTTGTGAGTGAGTTACCAGAATTCCTTATATACTCTGGACAGTAACACCTCTAACATACAATATGATAATATAGTCTCCCACTCTGCAGCTGTTTTCATTCAACTGTTTCCCCACTTTGCAGAAGTTTCAAAGCTTAATGGAATTTATAAAATTCCCTTAATAAGACACTGCTATTTTATATTTACACACACACACACACACACACACACACACACTTTTTTTTTTTTTTGGTTTTTCGAGACAGGGTTTCTCTGTATAGCCCTGGCTGTTCTGGAACTCACTCTGTAGACCAGGCTGGCCTCAAACTCAGAAATCCACCTGCCTCTGCCTCCCAAGTGCTGGGACTAAAGGTGTGCGCCACTACCGCCCGGCTTATTTTTTGGCTTTTCAAGACAGGATTTCTCTGTGTATCCCTGGGTGTCCTAGAACTTTTGCTCTGTGGAATAGGCTGGCCCCAAATTCACAGAGATATGCATGCCTCTACCTACAGTGTGCTGGGATTAAAGGTGTGATACCACCACCTGTCTTGTTTAGTTTTTTAAATTTAAAAATTCTTAGCCATAGTAGGGTGTAATGGCACACACCTTTAAGCCCAGCACTAGGAAGGCACAGGCAGGTGGATCCTGAGTTGGAGGCCAGTCCAGTTTACAGAGCAAGTTCCAGGATGGCTAGGATTACACAGAGAATCCCTATCTCAAAAAACCTAAACTCACTTGGGAGGCAGAGACAGGTGGATTTCTGAGTTTGATGCCAGCCTGGTCTACAGAGTGAGTTCCAGGACAGCCAGGGATACACAGAGAAACCCTGTCTCGAAAAACCAAAACATTAAGAAAATAAAAAAAATTAAAAAAAACTAAACTAAAAGTTCTTTTATTTATTAAAGTTGAAAATTTTTTCAAACAGCATATTCATATTGGAAACTTACACTACAAGTGCAGAAAATATCTCTATTTCAAATGGCTTGGAAGTCTAGTTACAGAGCAATAGAAGGGAAAATAATGTATAACATAAAAAAAATACTGTAGCACCTGATCAGAAAATCTTATTCAGCAAAATAAAGAAGAAATCAGAAATATATTCAATCTTTCCATACCTGGAAAAAGTCCTCCGCTTCAGTGTCAGGACTGTGTGTGCAAATAATAATAAAGAAGCACAAGAGCTTCGCTTTCTAATACACTTGTCCCAGACACAAGGAAGGGACTGCTCTGTTATACACTACTATAAAAACCACGTCCGAGAGCTGAGAAACAAGGCAAAGTTTAAATCTATGAACTCCACTAGTGAAGCACAACTGACTTTGCTACAGGTTTTTAAAGGCATACTCAGTAAATGCTTGAAAACACAAAATAATTCCTATATCCATTTGAAGGTTCCTTTCTCACTTCTATTTAAACCAGACTATATTTTAAAAAAAAAAAAAAAAAAGTATTACCATTTAAAAGAACATAAGACAATAATCTATAAAGTCTAAGTGTATGGGAAGAAATTACTTCAATGTTTCTCCTTAACACACTGAACTTTAACTGGACTGAGGAGAAATAAGTCAGGTAGACAATCATTTAAAATCCTTCCTCAAAGGTATAAAAGATTAAGCTCACAATCAAGAAGCAGAATGAGACATTAAACAGCTGTATTCACACTGCCAACCTGGGTCACATATGAGACAACAGCTATCCACTGTGAATGACCCACATACAGGATACCTACATTTCCATCTCCAGGTACATGGTTTTTGTGTCATTCTCTTTGCCACCTATCATTTCTTACTATTCTTAGGCATTTTTACTTTCTCAGTCTATTAGACAATGAAAATTCAACTGCCTCCAAATTACGTACAAAATTTCAAAAAACAAAAACAAAAACTTCTAGGGCTGGAGAGATGGCTCAGTGGTTAAGAGCGCCAACTGCTCTTCCAAAGGTAGTGAGTTCAAATCTCAACAACCACATGATGGGTCACAACCATCTGTACTGAGATCTGATGCCCTCTTCTGGGGTGTCTGAAGACAGCTATGGAGTACTTAAATATAATAAGTAAATCTGAAAAAAAAAATTCTAAATAAGGATCTGGGATACCTCCCATGGCAAGGTGTATGATCTTCACACCAACTTTATTCTACAGACTTATCCAATCTTGTTATTCACCTGATGGCCTTGGTTGTTCTCACTATTAACACAATCCCATTTAATCCTTTTTAAAACTCCACTATTATTCAGTTTTTACTATGCCATCATTACTAGCCCAATTCTAAAACCATAAAAGTAAAGCATCAAGAGATGTTATACACCTAAGGCCAAAGAACCAGAATACAGCAGAACTTGACTGTTCTCAGATACCCTGTGGAGTTTTTAGTATCATCCTTTTCTTTTTTTGAGAAAAGTTCTTGCCATGTATCCCAAAGTGGCCTAGAGCCCACTACATAGCCATTGTCTCAAACTTGAAGTCTTCCTGCCTCTACTTCCCAAATGCTGGGATTACAATGTGCCAAGAAGCCTGGCCTTCACTTTAATGTCTTTTTTATAACTTCTTGGTTTTTGTTATTTACTTTACATTCCAATCACAGTTCCCCCTCATTCCTCTTCTCACACCACCCTCCCCAGCCCCCACCTCTCACTCCACCTATCCTCAGAAAAGGGAAGGCCTCCCACCGATATCAACCAGCCTTAGAATATCAAACTGCAGTAAGATTAGGAGCATCTTCTATTGAGGCTAGACAAGGCAGCCCAGTTAGGGGAAAGGCATACAAAGGCAGGGGATGTAGTCAGAGACAGCCCCTGCTCCCACTTTAAGAGTCCCTCCCACAAGAAGACCCCATGTTTGGTTGATTTTTGATACAGGCTTTCATGTATGTATGTAACTCAAGCTACCCTCACTCTTCCCTTACTCTTCTGATGACAGAGATTACAGGTGGGTGCCACTGGGTGTCATCACATCAGCTTGACTTTAATGTCTGACAATGCTCTGGAAATGAGCTCTAAGAATAACTGTTTCAGTTAGTTAATGCCTAGAACACCGAGGTCCTACCTCCCTTTCATATCTCTAGCATGGGGTGGG
>NW_022196904.1:173681884-173682770 GCF_008632895.1 Mastomys coucha | reverse complement strand
GTGTGTGTGTCTGTGTGTGTGTGTGTGTGTGATGATCAGTAAAAAGGAAAGAAGATTAAGGGTCAGAACTGACAGCTTCTCAGCTCTAATATTCAGGTTTGTAACTGCTTATTGGCTATGCAACCCCGATTTGTGGGCCACCTAACTTCTTGAGACTGTCCAGCTTTACAAAGCCCTGCACATACCTTCCTACCTCAGCCACTGCTATCTGACTCATGAGGGCTAATTATAACAGAGGAAGCTAGAAAGAATATCCTCATTTGTAAACAAATAAAAACTGATAGATAATATATCAATCAATTTTTTTCCAGAATTCTTAAGTGTTTCAGAAGTTGCTGGTTTCAAGAAAATTTGTGCTTCTACACATCACAAAGCATTTAACCCAAAGTCTACAGACAAACACATGCCTCAACTCTGAAGAAAAGCTCTTCAAAGGACTGGTGAACCATGAGATATAAACTGGATACTAGAGTAGTCAGCAACAACTCAGCTACAGATCAAATATATGGGTTACCATAAGATCAATACAGAACTCTTAGTAGTCACAGAAACGAAGGAAACTCTTACATACAGCATCTTCTCCATAGAGCCCAATGGAGAGAACAAGAAGGATACGTAAAGATACAAGTAAAAGACATGTTTGGAAGGAGGGCAGTACCAAGACTCCCTATATCCCTTTCCAGAAAGGCCTAAGTATCTGAAGACAAAGGCAGCAAGAGCTACTACCCAACAGGCCCAGCCCTAGATCCCTAGTAGCCAGGTAAAAGGAAACAAACCTCTACCTCTGAGGACTAGCGGCAAGCAGTATCACTGAAAAGTCTCAGACCTGAGACCCAGGGGAGAACTGAGGCGCTTATAAAAACTTGAGATTGAACACAGGAAATAG
>NW_022196904.1:173666793-173681171 GCF_008632895.1 Mastomys coucha | reverse complement strand
CCCCCCTCTCTTCTTTCCTCCCTCCCCCCCCTCTCTCTCTCTCTTTTAAATGGAGGGTGAGTTATATTTATGCATCATGAATGTTATCTAATACCCAAGAATTCTAGGCTGGAGAGATGGCTCAGCAATTAAGAGCATGTATTATTCTTTCCCAGTACTCACATCAGATAGATCACAACGCCTATAAGTCCAGCTGCAAGGAGATCTCTAAACACAACCTCCTGACAAAATGTACACATATTTGAAGAAGGGAGGGAGGGAGGGAGGGAGGGAGAGAAGACGGGTAAACCAGACAAGCCTGCAAGTTTCTTGAAGGTAGATATTATCCCTAACATGTTCCTTGAAAACCCATGAACATAGAACTAAATAAACACCCAGAGAAAAAGAATGATTGTACAAGTCAACTTTAAATTTCTTTAACAACTTCCTGGAAAAGTTTCCTTTTATATTTTTAGAAATGAGACAAGGAATATTAGACTGTGCTTTCTGAAATCTACAGCTGTATTACACTCATCTTCCACAGCTGAAAATAGGGCCTGGCACATGGAAGACACTAAGCATTGCAGTACTTAGCTAATTTCATTTTCTATAAGTATAAGGTAAGAAATGGAACCTTGAGTTCTATGCCAGTCAAACTGTATTGTAGCTAAAATAATGCCCTAAATTATATTTGTTTATATATTTTCTCTGAGTAAGTTAGAAGCATCATGAATGTAAAACCTGGACTTTTTTTTTTTTAATTTACTGTTTGTAAATATGTGTGTGCCTGTGCATGGTATACTGTGTAGGCACACATTCAACAGTGTACATACAGAGGCCAGAGGACAACCCTGTGAAGTCACGTCTCTCACTCCACCTTTATGTGGGTTCTAGGAATTGTACTCAAGTCATCAGGTTTGTGTAACAACTGACCTTACCTGAGGAGCCATCTAACCAGCCAGCACTTTGCCCTTTCTGAAATCTGTAAAACAACTATTTCTATGCATGTATGTATATTTGTATGTATGTATGCATGCATGCACATGCATAGTAGACAGCTAACGCTCCCTCAAAATTTTAAGGTAACGTGCAAGCAGCTCACATATACTTACCTACCCCATGTAAAAACATGTTCTTCCTACCAATAAGATTTATTTTTCATCATCTTTGGCACAAATTCTAAAATGCTATCTGCCAGGTCTCATGCCCAATAAATATGCATCCCCAAGCAACTATGGAGATAGATGGCTTATGGGGAGGGGGCACTTTTTGGTCAGGTCCCAATGCTGGCCTGTGGTTACGGGGAAAGGAGTGGGGGGAGGGGTGTGGTCCTGTGATTAATCACTGCCCACTCTGCTTAGGGGTATTTATCACAGCCCACTGTCAGGTAAATCACTGGAAAAACACCTCTTCAGTAATTAATGTGAAGTGACGGATGGACAGCCCCTGGGCCCATTAATCAGGAACATCAGCAGCCTACCGAGATTATGAATGTCAGGATGCATAAACTGCTGGTGGATCAATAAGCCCAGGAATTCATCCAAGGCTCTCATTTCCGAGGCATCTCCGGTACATTAGGTTCCCTCAACCCCTCCCTCAATCTGAAGTGAAAATCAAGGCTTCAGAACAAAGAACAGGAGCTGAGGTCTGAGTGACCACTGCAATAATATGGCCAAGGAAACTGGCTATGACTAGGAACATTACCAGGACTGTCGTAAGCACACAAAATGCCATACACTGATCAAGAGGCTCTCTCAGAAGGTGTGGTACATTGCAAACACAGTAACTAGGAAGACATAGTTGGATTTCAGTTATCAAAACCTCATTACCCATTTTAGGTATCATCCAGTCTCTTGCTTATGTTACCCATTTCCCTGTCCATATTTTCTTCCTTTCATTTAAGAATCACTAATATAGGAAGAAAAAAATTAAATTTTTACTACTTAAGAATCTGGGTAAATTTTTAATTTAATGAGAAAAAGAACTTGCATGAAATAAAATTATTAAATTATTTAAATTTAATTTAATCTCATCCCTCATTACTGTGACGAACACAGAAAAAGTTCCTAGAGTGTTAAGCAAAAATATTCTCCATGAAAAACATTCACTTAACTTGCAAAATTGTCTGGAGCTAAGAGAATGACAGACTCATCATCCCAAGTTTAGCCAAATTCTGTATGGGAAGGAAGGCTGAGCCAGGGCCTCAAACTGAGTATGTTCTAGGCTAGCAGTGACAGGAAGTAGACTGCCCTTACTGCCACATCCCACCAAACCCCAGTGCTGTGCTTTGTGGTCAGACTCAGGCTAGAGCTACAATTGTTGGTTAGAAAGTGTCTCAGAGTTACGGCTGCCTGTTCCGCTAAATCTCATTTCATCCTACTGATGGATGGATGGACAGATGGCTGCTTGGTGAAAGCAGCATTATCAGCCAGCTTCTATGGAGCCTCTGAATGATGGATAGCCCTCTTTCTACTTTCTCCAAACCACCATCGATCCAAGCCATATTTCAGCGGTCAGAAGCCCAGTAATATTAAGACACACAATCAGGTTAAGTTACTTGCAGTATAAACCTCTAGAACAGAAATCTTAACACCTCTGCTTTGCTGTCATGAACTAGCCAAAATATGTTACAGTTTGATTCTTTCTAGCTGCTAACAATGAATTCCAACAGCTCAAAGCCCAAAGGAAACAGCTGGGCTCTATTCCTAGCAGTACTTGAAAAGCTGGCTTGCCTGCCAAATTTTTACTAGCCAGTTCATTTCTGGGAAATGAACTTGCAGCAGTGGTGAGCAGATCTGTGAATATGTGTATCCAATGGAGTGTGAAGCTATTAGAACCATCAAATCACCAAACCATCCAGAGTTTGTCAGTGATACCATCAATAACCCCAAATGTGTAGAGTCTTGGAACTACCAAGTAGAACAACATCAAGAAAGCTCATTAAAGTCAGGGCAGATTAAAATCCTGTCTTATGCAGAATTCTTAAAACATTATATGTATCTAGTCTGCTTGAACAGCCTCTACTCCCTTATTTGTATATCAAATTGTTAAATCCTAATCCTTGCCTGCGTTCACAAGCACATTTCTGTATCCATTTGTTTTGTTGCTTACTAAACACCCATCTGATTGTCTGACTGGATTCCACACCTACCTTTGATCTTTCCATGCTACCCTTAGCCCTCCAGCAACTTAAGAATCATGTAACTGGATTCATATCAAAATTTCTCCCACTTTTATAGCTAGAAAAATAGAATGTGACATCAGCTTTGTGATATGAAATCCTAGAACTCACAAAATCTTTTTCTACATTTACTCTTTCCCAAATGATCTCCTCTAAATGACACATTAACAACTCCCTCTGTATCCCAATCAGGATGACCTGGCTCCTCCTAGTCTTTCAACTGTTGACTGAACCATTGCCACCTTGAACCTCTACTCAGACAATTTATCTTTTTGTGGTGTGGTTTAAAAAAATGTCTCACTAGAGTGTTGTTAGTGCTTATACCTCAATAATTATCACAGATGTTTTTTGCAAAATAGTATACTATGTTTAAAATATGATCCTTTGCTATAATGTTCTAATTTAAGAACAGTACTGACTTTTACATAAATATTAAAGAACTTCTACAAAATCTTACACTACTAAAAAAGGATCAAATAGGTTAAAAATAAGCATCCTAATTTTTCAAATAAAGATACTGAAGTGCCAAAGATTTTGTTCTGTTTTAATTTTGAGACAGGGTCTCACTATATACCTCTGGTTAGCCTGGAACTCACTATATATAGTATATATATAAAATATGTGTGTGTGTGTGCGTGCATGCGTGTGTGTGTATGTGTGTGTGTGTATGTTGGTCTCGAACTCAAAGATCCACCTGCCTCTGCCCCTGTTTCATGAGTGGGACTAAAGGCATACACTACCATATTCAGCTCAGATCCAAGGTTTTAATGTCCATGGCCACATAAATATGAAACAGCAATACAAGACTGGAATCTAGTTACAAATACTATGCTCCCTCTGCTCTACTTTTCTCAAGACATTTTCATTTTCATCCCTGATTTCAACAAGGTAGGTCATAGGTTAGGTTGAGCACTGTTTGTGTGCTGTGTTTGGAAGAACCTGATGACTACTGTACTTCCCATCCAAGATGTGCAGTGGTCATCATTAACTATCTTAGGAAATAAAAATCAGATGAATCTGACAACCTCCACTCTCTTTATTTGTCCTCATTAGATTGAGAAAATTGAAGAGAAAAAAAGCAGAAACTGAAGAACAGAGCAAGAGGCCCTAAAACTCACCCTAAATGGACAAAGCTATGATAGGTACAATGTATCCCTTTCACTTCCATGAATGGCACACAAAAACAAAAACAAAGCCACAAGATGACTGACTGGACTTCCCCCTCTGGTGGCCAGAATTTGTCACTACTGCATCGCCTGAGTTTCCAACCTACCTTTCTCCCCTCTACCCCTCAAAAGTCAGGTTAAATAATTTAGTCATTTTAAAGACAAGAAAGAGAGTTATCTCAGACTTACAACTATTTGAGTGGAAAGCCAGTCCAAAACTCATATCACCTATCATCTAAACTAACAATTTTATCACCCAGTTTTCCACCAACCGTATGCTCAAGATATATGCTCAGCGAAGTTTAATCAGGAAGTTAATTGTGCTGCAAAAATAATCACATAATGCACATCAAATCCAAATATATTATCCACGCTAATGCTCATCTCCATCAGTGTAAATGGTCAGCACAGCCCTCCTATCTGATTCCCACAGAAATGCGCCTCAAATGCTAGACAGGAGCTCTACACAGAAATGCGCCTCAAATGCTAGACAGGAGCTCTACACAGAAATGCGCCTCAAATGCTAGACAGGAGCTCTACAACTGTTCTACCAAGGAGGTAAAACAATTCTTTGAAGAATTCCCAAAACAGGTTCCTCAACCAAAAGGAAAAAAAAAAAAGAAAAAGTTTGTGTTAAATGAGTAGTAAGTAATGGCAATTCTTTGAACTATATACTCCATAAGTTCATAGAAAGGTCATTTTATATGCATTAGCCAAATACATTTTAGAATAATCTATTTTTACAGTCATTTGTACAGCTATCTTATACCAATAGGAAGATCCTGATCTTTCATTTAGGAAAGCCTTCGTAGAATTTCCAGTTTGGTTAAGAAAGTATTTAGTCAACGCCTAAGAAAATGATGACTTGTTTTTTTTAATCTGCTGCTGTGAATCATGTCTAATTATGTCTTCTGTTCCATTAAGGTCCAGGCCTACAAACTGAAGTGAGGCAGTGGTGGGGCAGCATCAATAAAGGTAGCAGAGGAAAGAAAGAAAAAGAAACCATCGGCTACTAAAAGTGTCACATTAAATGTCACAGGGACTGTGTTAAATTGTGTGTGTGTTTACATGTGTATGTAAAATCTCATCTGCTACCAGCATCTAACACTGAAATTAATGGCTTAGTATACTAAGATCACCACACTGACTATGGAGAAAACCATAATGGAATAATTGTGAGGTGTGACCAAAGGCAAGCGTTTTTAGGTAGAAACTTGAAATAGCAGTTTGGGACTAAAGAGTCTAGAAAGGCAGGCTTTGAGGTAGGAGTTTTAAGACTCTTGGCAAGAAAACTGTCATTCTGATGTTATTCAGTGAAAGGCTGAACCACGTGATGCTCCTTCACATGAACTTCTGAGGGTACACTTTGCTTTCCCTATCCTGAAGAACATCCCTTGGCATGGAATATCACTCAGAGGATAGGGGAACAGAACATTTGTTATGGAAACAGGAAAGTATGCAGTCAAGTTAATCTACACCACAGTATTAGTTGCTTTTCTCACTGCTGCAACAAAATTTCCTGACAAAAGCAACTTAAGTAAGAGGTCATTTTGGCCTACAGTTTGAGGGGTGATAGTTTGGCAGGGAAGGCATGCAAACAAGAGCAAGAGGCTGCTGGCCACACTGAGGCTGCTGGCCACACTGAGGCTGCTGGCCACACTGAGGCTGCTGGCCACACTGAGGCTGCTGGCCACACTGAGGCTGCTGGCCACACTGAGGCTGCTGGCCACACTGAGGCTGCTGGCCACACTGAGGCTGCTGGCCACACTGAGGCTGCTGGCCACACTGAGGCTGCTGGCCACACTGAGGCTGCTGGCCACACTGAGGCTGCGGTCAAGAAGCAGAGAGAGATGAATTCTGCTGCACAACTGGCTTGATAGGAAAGAGCTAGGCACCTTCAGAGTGAGCCTTCCTTCCTCAGTTAAACCCTCCTGGAAATCAGAGACACACACAGAGTCTTCTAGGTGACTCAAAAATCAGCAACGATGATTAACCAGCACAACCAGGATCTACAAAATATGGCAAAATACAGAAGTTTAAATATGGACTATATACTTTTTAAATAAAGGTTTAATGGGACAAAGCCAAAATAAATAAACAAATTAAACCCATTTACTCCCAACTATAATAAAAAAATGACTCAAGCTCGCAAAGCTTTTAACTGTTGGTTAGGATATCAGAGTTCCCACACTTAACTACTACATTAGGCTACATGATATTCAGTAAAACACATTAATATATTAATTCCATAAATAATCACAATTTGATTAAACTCCATAAATGCAAAGCAACCAAAGACAATGCAAAACTGCCTCAGTAAAAATGAGAAAACCACCAGGATAAAAGCAAAAGAACATACATGCTTTTTCATAACCTTGACTTAAAGTGCCCACAATAGCTAGTTTTTATCTTAAACATTCTCATTCACCTTGTGTCACCCTCAGAGCCATATGGTGAAGAACTTCACCAGGTATCAGGACAGGAGCTTCCTCTCTTCTATTTGCCATCAGAATAATTTCTGTTCTTTTTCCCTCCAACTCCACTATGTATTTGAAAGCATTCAGACGCATTTATAAACATGGGAATAATGACCAGTAAAAATTATAACAATTTTTTGTATTTAGAGGAAGCTTCAAGTCAGAATATAGAATATTCTTCATTGCTGAATTTTAGAATTCAAGAAATGAAACTAAACATGATAAAACTATAACCTTAGCACATAATACATAATTCCAATAGAACCTTGAGTCTTAAACTATAGCATGAAAAGGTTTTCTTTGCAATATAGCATAATTAATGTCCCAAACATTTTACACTCCACTAGCTATACTCAGTACGCATGAGCACCAACTGATTTCACACTTTATAGGTGGGAAACAGGCTGAAACACAGTCTCTTTCACACTCCACTGACATGGCAACCCCATGGCTCACCAACTTAACTCTTCTACACGTAACATTAGCTCCATCGCTGACCATCTCTAAAGCAATCAGACCAAAGCTTTGCTGGAACTGAACAAGAGCAACATAAGAACTAGGAAAGCAGATTTTTCTGTCCCTACTCTGCATATACACTTGGCAGTAGAGAGCAAGCAGAGAAGAGAAAAAAAAAAAAAAACTAAAAAGTTCTTTTTCTTTTCCTATACATCTGGATGTTAGTCTGTGTGTCTAAAGTTACTTAATAATCTCTTCCCTAGGTCTATGCTGAGTTAAAATGATCTCCTATTGCTGACAATAAAAGCACTCAAATGGATAAGGCTTTGGGGCTGAGTCTCAGCCTCACATGCGTTACAGCTTTCCCCTCTTTAGGAGGCACTAAAAGTTAACTTTTAAAGTTGAGGTCACTATACTTAACTTCTGCGTACTGTCTCTATGTATTATCTTTGTCCCCAAGCACAAACTTAAGTGGTATCTATCACTCTCTCAGCTTCATAACCGGAAACTTTAGTTCCTTAAGATCACAGCTCCCACATGTTGATTCAGTGTGCCAAACCCTACATTTAACTACTCTGTTAGACTAGAACACTAACGTTCTAAAAACTGTAACAGAGTAAAAAACACAACAGAGAATAGTTTAATAAACACCAATAAAAAATGACTGTAACTAAAGGAGGTGGAGCCTAGGCAATATATATAGCCACAACTGTTATCTGCCTCTCTCTGAAGCTAGCCAGCATGAATCAAAGACAGCTGTGCCTAGAGCTGGAGAAAACTGAAAAGTAAGTTTCTCTTTGAGCAGGCAAAGAAAACATGAAGTTAATAAATAAAAACTTCTCTCCCATGAAGTTTTAAAGTTTACTAATTAAGAGCTTCAGCAGGGCAGTGGTGGCACACGCCTTTAATCCCAGCACTTGGGAGGCAAGGGCAAGTGGATTTCTGAGTTCGAGGCCATCCTGGTCTGCAGAGTGAGTTCCAGGACAGCCAGGGCTTTACAGAGAAACCCTGTCTTGAAACGCCAAAAGCAAAAACAAAACAAAACAAACAAACAAAAGAAGCTTCAGGCATAACAATTACCTTAGAATATAAAAACATCTTCATAGCCATGTTTTAAGGATCAAAAAGCTTACACAGAGGGCTATAGAGGCTTTCAAAGAAAAATAATCTACTGAACAAACATTGCTCAAATACTTAAAGCACATTCTAATCTATTATTCTTATGAATTAAAAAGATAAGTGTTGACGAGATAAAAGCTAATAATAGGTAATGGCATTTCCTCACCATCAAACAAGTATTAGGTGTACACAGGGTAGTAAGATCTATGCTGGCCTGGTAGAGATTATAAAGCAGGACAGCATGTAACAACACAGTGTGAGACACATAGAAAGAACTGGAGCCTCCCCAGTAAGATGTCTCTAGTTAGAATGATGAAGCCAGTGAAGTAAGATGTCTGAGTGGAGTACATATAATTGCAAATAAAGGCAGTAAATAACAGAAATCCAAAGATTTTAGGGCCCTGAAACACCTAAAGAAAATGTCATGAAATGTGTGGTACAAGGAAGGCCTTTAAAGAGTTATTCAAACAGAATTTAGAGAGACATTCCAAACAGAAAGCAAAACAAAATAAAGCAACAACAACCACAACAACAAAAAAACCCAAACAACAACAAAAAACTATCACTACCACCACCACCACCAACAACAACAACACTAAGTAAAGAGGCAGTAAAGAGGCAGGTCAAAAAGGACCATAGACACGGTGGCTTACGCAGCTGGCCAGATCTGGCAGTGTTAAGAAGCTACTCCAACTAGGCTCCTGGGGAACCCTCTTCCAAGGTCACTCTTTGTACCCTCACTAGACACCAATCAAGCCTACCAGGGCTTATCCTTCTACCAACTACTTCCCAAAGGCTTGACCTCCAAAGCACCATCATGTTGAGATTTACACTTCAACATGTGTTGTTCAACAATTGAACATGGTGGGAGGAAAGCATGAACATTCACCCCATAACACTAGACTAGGTAAAGCAAAAGAGTGTTGTAGGAAAGCTGGGGAGACTCTCAGTTTAAGACTTGACAATGGGCTTTCAACACCAAAGATTAGGCATTCAAAAGGAGCAGTAGAGAATCCAGTCTGGGCCCTACAGATAATCTGAACAGTGATACTACCAATGCCCAGAGGTCGCTACTTCTCCCTTTATCCACACATCTGTCCTTTCATTACTAGCCCTTCTACCTTTTTAAATATGCATCACTGGTGTTAAGACGGATAAGCAACCTCAAAACTCACTCGTATTCCTGTCCTGCTTACATAATCTAATGATATCAATGACAAAACAGTAACACATATAACCTAAAATCAGAAAAAGAATCAGTACGAGGACCAGATTCCAAAGTAATGGCTCCCAAAGTCTACTTCCATATATAGAACGAGTTGTAAAAGAACAGAACTTTAACTTGTCCCAATGAAGAGCTCCTCTGAAATCCAGAACTCATTCTTTGATATCTAACACTACTATAGTGAGCCATGTACTCCTGAAACAATGCCTGCTAGTGGTATATAAGTTTGTGAATCAAATTAAACCAACTAATCAACCAGACACACTGGTATGTGTTAAAGGCCAGATTTGGGACCCAGTTATGTTACCTTACCACCACTGCAACAATTCCTAGAAAGGGATTCCTAAGCTCTCATCTCCATTATATTACAGTTCCAATTCCTGATCCTGATATAAAGTGATATATCTGATCTCTTTAAAAATTTATAACTCTCGAACTGGAGAGATGGCTCAGCATTTGAGAACACTAGCTGCTCTTCCAGAGGATCAGGGTTCAACTCCCAGAACCCACATAGAAGCTCACAAATATCTGTAATTACAGTCCCATGGGATCTGATGTCTTCTTTGAGCCTTTCTGGGTACTGCATGTACATGATACACAAACATACAAACACATACATAAACAAAAATAAAAATCTCAAAAAGATTTAAATTCCATCTGATCCAATCTTATAGGTTTTTCCCTTATTATTTTATGTGTATTTTTATTATTTATTGTTACTTTCCTTATTATTTATGTTTTTACCTGCATGTATAACTGTGAACTACGTGTGTGCCTAGTGCCCACAGAGACCAGAAGAGGGTGCTGGATCCCTGGAATTGGAGTTACAGAGCTATGAACCACCATGTAGTTGCTTGGAATTGAACTTGGGTCCTCTGAAAGAACAGCCAGTGCTCTTAACTGCTAGACTATCTCTCCAGCTCCCTGAGCCTTAAAGTTTTGATGACATGACAAGATACAATAACAACACCTATGAAAGGAACCAGCCCCACCATACCCTATTTTTATTTTTTTGTCTCCCTGCTTACAACAGAGCTTAACTACTAGGACAGCTTGCATTCAAACTGCCCACAAAACCTAAGAGTTGGTCCGTTCTGCTCTCCTTTCTTCCCCTCCCACCTCTTTAGCTTACATTTATTCTGCTGTCTACCTTCCCCTACAACTGCTCAACAATTCAGAGCCTGTCACAGATTGTCAGTACTGCATTGGGGACTTCAGAAGTACTCTTGTGGGACAGTACAGTGTGTTAGTACAGCATTTTCCCGGACACAATGTCACTCTTTATAGCCAGCAGTAAATTAGTTTCTTCTTTAAAAAAAAAAAATACACCTAATAAGTCGGGTACAAGGAGATTTTAAATAACCAACTTTCAAACATCCTTTGGTTTACTCTTCTAAGCTGTCTCTGTCATGTGCACGTATCTTCTCACTAAGCTACACACATCTAGAAATACCTGAAAAGCAGCTTTCTGATGCTAACAAAAGCAAAACCTCCATCAAGGGGGAGGGGACTTATTTTATCTTTTTCCCTGTGTCTATGGCTCCTCATCTTTGTATTCTATTTGAGACCACTTTGTTTAAACTCAGGTCTTGACATCAGCATTTATTTCTGATTATGTCTCACTGTGCAAAAACCATTTAAAGGAAACTTCTGAGCTGCATATTGTAGTGCACACCTGTAATCGCAGCTGTTAGAAGGTTGAAGCTGGACAATCAAAAGGCCAGTCTGGGCTACAAAGACAGTTCAAGGCATGCTTGAGCTACATAGAGAAACACAGGGAAAAGAAAAAGAAGAAAAGAAAAAAGAAAACAGGAAAAGAAAAAAAACAGTATTATTATCATGTTGTTACAGTTTCCATCTAAGTTTGCCATTTGCTTCAGCGACATAAGTAAATTATCCCCTGACAGTTGCTGTGGCCAACCCTCTGATTACCACTAACACTCTACCCTGCATAGCGGTTTCCAAATTGTTCCTGGCTATAAGAGAAGCTCTACAACAGTGACAAGACCATCAGGAAGTGAGAGAAAAACCCTCACAAAATAGCAGTTCATATCAATATATACTAGTCTTCTTTGAAAAAAAAGTTAATTGAAAAAAAGTACCTAAAAAGTAATATTAAAATTAAAATTAGTTGTGTAATTATTTTCATCTCCAAGTTCTTTAATAACATTATTCATTACACTTTACTGAGGATTTAAATGGCCATCTATTCTTCATGAGTGAGTTAATTAAACCCCTATAATAACACTGTATCTTTGCTGTCCTCTCTATGAATTATAGCAAAGCTAATGCTTGATAAGGGTACTAACTCTCAGTTGTTACCTCAGAAAGAGACCCAGCCAAGGAAACTAAGTCCATACTCCACAACACTAACTCTACTAAACACTGTAAGCAGAAACAAAGGGCTTATGTCTTTCAAGAAACCTACTTCACCTCCTGAGAGTTACCAAATTATACTCAAGTACCACAAATAAGCAATCATATATAGAATAAATAAGTCTATAAAATATGCAACCTATCACTTTCATGTATGTATATATGTATATGTATTTATTTAAATTTTCTGCCTTCCCTTTCTCCCTCACTATGGCCCTACTCGCTCCAGCCCCTGCTCGCTCTGTGCCCCACTTTTATTTTTAAATTAAAAAACAAAACAAAACAAAACAAAAATTCTCCAGGCAGTGGTGCCTTTAGACCTAGCACTCCAGAAGCAGAGGCAGTCAGATCTGTGAGTTCGAGACCAGTCTGTCTGGTTTACAGAGCAAGTTCTAGGAGAGTCAGAGCTAGCTGCACAGAGAAATCCTGTCTCAGGGGGAAAAAAAAAAAAAAACAGATAGGCTGGCAGGCAGGCAAACAAATAAAAATAAAATAAAAAATAAAACCACTCTCTATCCAGATTAGCTATGTCTGAAGGCAAATCATACAAAAGTTCTTGTATGTCAGCCTTACCTAAAAGTAAAAAAGTCATTTCTAGAACTACATAATATTTCTTTGAGGCCTATGCAAGCACTTAACTTTCCTTATCTCATTTTGTAAGTAGTAAAAGTTTAATACAGTGATAGGCCACCGACTTAAATAAAAACACTTGCATACATAGGTACACTTTTTAGAAGCCTGTCAACAAGCCAGAGTGAAGACATGACATCTCACTTTAGGCCTCTGAGGACTGCTGTAATGGGACAGAAACACCATCTAGCTGCCATCAAAAAAGAGATAAGACACAAGAGAACAAATTACCAAAAAATACAAAAAGATGTTCACCCTCCAGTCATTACTATAGTTCAATATGTTATGTTAATAGCAGAAGCTGAATACACAGGCTGGCTAGGAAGAAAAAAGATCTGGACTTCTACACAGACTCCTTCCAGAACTGTTCATACTGCTGAAAAATTATAACTAAATCTAACCTACACTGATATGGCATACTCATACTACACACAACTGTGTACTTTAAAAAGAATGACAGTTCCATAAATGATTAAATATCTATAAGGTATTATTGAATTTTTAAAAAAGAGGTCAGGGAAAGAATGTTGAATATTGGCCTAGCATGTTCAAGGCCCTGGGTTAGATCCTCAGCACTGCACAGGAGAAGATTAATTTTAAAAAGAGTATACAAACCTAAAGTGATGACACTTTGAAGATATTCTTGAAGCTGGACGTGAAAGGGCTTTACTAAGTTCTCAACACTTGAGAGGCTAAGGCAGGAGGAGTGCTTCAAGTTTGAGGCCAACCTGGACTACTTCAAAGACACAAAAGTAGATGTGGGCAAACAGAGAGGCACTTATTGTTCTGAGATAACTCAATTATCATTAAATCATCAATTTAATGTAAACTAAATGAAATTATCAGCAATGGTTTTTAATGGAGATAGATAAGCTAATAATAAAGTTTAACAAATAAAATTATGTAACAGGAAAATATTTTTTAAATTTCAGAACTGGAGCCAGGGAAATGTCTCGGACAACAAAGTTCTTACCACACAAACACAGGACCTGAGGTCACATCCTCATCATCCATGTAAGAAGCTGGGTACAGAGACATGGCTGAGAAGGCAGACAGAGGAGGATCCTAGAGCTCATTGGCCAGCTAGCCTCACCAAGTCAATGAGTTCTAAGTTACTGTGTCTCAGAAGATCAGCTGTAGAGCAAATAGAGAAGACACACTGATTCCTGCCCTCTAAATACATGTATATACAAACATATGTACACTTGCTTAACACACACACACACACACACACACACACACATTTACACATTTTTAAAACTAGCCTAGTACACTGAAATGGGATGATAACGCAGATATAAAAACTCCAGAAACAAGGCCAGTAAGCTGTCTCAATGATTAAAGCCTGGTGGTCTGAGTTCACATAAAGGTAGTAGGAAAGAACAGACTACACAGAGTCGTACACACACACACACACACACACACACACATCCAGAAATAAAGGATAAAAATTTCAAATGTAATAAGGTGGCATGTCAAAAGTGTGATGGAAAAACTGATCTTTTTAAAGAAAATATATTCAGTCAGGTCTGCAAAAAAGGATTTTTAGGTCCACACAATTTTTGTAACAACAACAAAATATCAAATGGAGCAAGGATCCAAATTAAAAGCTAAAATCATGAAGGAGAAGAAAGCAGGAAAGGAGCACAGAAGCTCACTGACCTCCATGAGTTCAAAATTGCCTGGGCTAGAGTGAGACATTGACGCTACCCACTGCCCGACCTACCCACTGCCCGGACCTACCCACTGCCCGGACCTGACCACTGCCC
>NW_022196904.1:173648684-173666783 GCF_008632895.1 Mastomys coucha | reverse complement strand
CGGACCTACCCACTGCCCGGACCTACCCACTGCCCGGACCAACCGCAAGAGAAAACAAACCTGCCAAAGAGTGAAACTATATTGAGATCCCAGTTAGACAAAGTTTTAAGAATGTAACAAAATTGTCTAAGGGAGAGCATGAGGCAAAACTAACACACATTTCCAGTGAGAACTGAAATTTGTAGTCTCTTCAGAAAGGAAGTTTGCAATGTCAAATTAAACTATATGGAATCTGGTCACCTCTCAATTGTGGAATCAAAAAAATGCTCCCCAACCCCTTTACACTTAATATTTTCTACTTGTCTTACAATAAAGATGGAAGACGTCTGTAGACTTTTTCCAATTAACCAGCTAACTCAAACATCGAGGGAGGCACATTTTCCCTCTTCTACAGTACCGTTCTTTCTGCAAACCACCACACTAACACTTTACCCTTCACTTATTAAAATTACAACAGTGTAGTATTATCTCACATAAGAATATTCTAGTCTTGTGTCTATATGCACAAATGTGTGTGGTATGTACATGTTCATAGGTATGTAATTGAACATACATGCTCACATCTACAATGTAGAAGCCAGAGATCAACCTTTGATGCCATTCTCAGTCACTCTTCTTTTGAAATAAGGCCTCTCACTGATCCTGAATCTCACCAATATGCGGAGGCTAGTTGGTCAGAAAGACCTAGCTGTCCCCACATCTCCAGGGATGAGATTACAGGCACACAGCACCATGCTGGCTTTGTATCTGGGTACTGGGGATCCAAACTCCGAACCTCACTTTATAAAACTGAGCAATCCTACCAAGTCCCACAATATCTAATCTAATATGTAAACTCAATCTGTGGGAAAAGTGGACAGAATGTACAAAACATATGTAATTTTGTTCTTCCCCCCCTACCCCAAATCCTACTAAGATAGTAACAGGCATAAGACCCAAATCCACAAAGAAAGAGAATAGCAAGAAGGAAAAAAATAGCAACAAAAATTTTGAAGCTAGAGCACAGAAAGGTGTATATGAGATTAACAATTTAAAAAAAAAAGATTGTGTGCCTGATCACGTATTATATGCAATATATGATGGTCCCATCCTTTTGACAAGAAGCCATAAGAAGAAAACATAAATGGAAAACAGGATACCCAACATGACAGAAGTAAAAGAATACCAGTAAATGAAGCTTCCAGAATAATTGTGCATCGAAAGTCAAAAACCCCCAATCCAGACCAAAAGCTAGGTAACAATAGGTGTATTACTTAAAGACTGCCATTCTCCCACTCATGACTACAGTGCCATCTTTTTAATCAGACACTGCTAGAGAACATGTTCCACCCAAGCAAGAGGGTAAATGAAGAATGAGGAAGATATGAGTTCTGACAAGACTGGAAATCAAACACAGGAGAGAAGTCTACAGATTACAACAAAGGGAAATCATTCTAGGAAAAGAACTGTGCAGTAGGCCCAGAGATCCATCATTCAAATAGTAGGATAATGGAAGTCTGTAGAAAAGGAACTTCAGGATAGAAGGGAAGATAGGTGAGGGAGGAAGAGGAAAGGGAGGGAAAAGGGTAATTGGAACTGAAAGATTACATGACGGGGAAGAAGACCACACTGAGACCATTGAAGACACTACCAGGGAATAAAATTCACACAGGCATAATGTCAATGCAACACTATTTAATTTAACCAAATGTCAAAATGTAACTACACTGGGAAGCTAAAAAGGGAGCACCAGTGGATATGGCTATTTAAGAAGAGCAAAACTGGAGTTATGTGAAGTTGTAAGCCACCTGATGTGGGAGCTAGGAATCTAACTTATAAACCTGGGAAGAGAAGCAAGTGTCCTTAACTAAATCATCTCAGGTCTCTATCTGATTCTTTAAATTATGCCTACAAGCTATATCCCTATTGATTAAATAAAGAAAAATTTAGAAAAGTAATTCAAAGAAACAAAAGCCAAACAGCAATATATACTTTGATATTAAATAATTCATCATTCAAAAATATATAAATAAAATATTTTCAATTGAAAGAAATAAAGAAAAACCTTTAGAAATAGTTATCTTTTTGTTAGGTTTTTATATTTCTAATACTGACAAACATAAAAGTCTTAAAAATTAAAAAAATAACTTAAAGCAATTACCACTAGCAAAGACAGACAGGATTCAGTAATTGTAACACTAGGAGGGTTGCAGGTCTGACCTTACTTACAAATTCATTAATGATTAGGAGGCAGTGCAAATAACACATTTAATTAAACCTGCTCATTTATCTATTTTGGGAAGTACGATTAACAGCAGTGAGAGAGAGAAGTAATATAAAAAGACAGAGATGGATTAAAAACATTGGCTGAAAACCAACTAAATCAGAGAATAGTGGAAGACTATATAAAACTAGAGGCTTAAAAACACAAGAGTGGTATGAAAGGCTTATTTACCATCTATTTGTTTCCAAACTTCCAAATAAAGTAACTGCAGTTAACATTAATGTTGGCTAGAAATATATAGGTACACACCTATGTCTAGGCATAAAGAGATCACACACTCTAAAAACAATGTACAGTTGAGCATCCTTACTATAATCTGGGAACCAGATTGTTATATTTGTATTGCAGAGAAGTCTGGATTTCAGATTCAGATTTTCACTCTAAAGATGTTTAGCCTGGACTGTTGGTGCAGCTTGGTAAGAGCAAGTTTTTAGATAATCTCACTGTTTGTCTTCATTCATGGACACTGAAGATTCAAAACAGTCTACAGTTCCCAATCTTTCCAGCATCAAGTTGTGGTCTGTGACCTAGCTTTATGAATGGCATATAAGCAAAAGTAGTTTGTAAAACCTCAAGAAGTATCCTTTAAGGGAGAGAGATGATTCCCTTCCTTTCTCCTTTCTGCCGGGAGAAATATGAATTAAATAGCTGAGCTGCAGTGCTCTATGCCTAGAGTGACTTTGATTCTTATAGTTACCCTCCCACCTCAGTGCTGGAAACTCATCTTGCATTCCTAAAGTGACACTGTACAAGAACAGCATCCATACACGGTGGAGCAACACCGCACCAGAGCATGAAGCTTTCTGGAATTCTTGACACTAAGAGAACGAACTTTCTACTATTAAGTCTCTCTTACTTGGCTGCAACCAAATACAATCCTAATTAAGATAATTTCTACATGGATAATCAATCATATAGAACGCACTCCATCAGTTCCTCTGCAGCTTCCTTTCCTGCCTTCACCCACTTCCTTACTATAGTTTCCCATTATTATATCTTCAGTCTTTTCTGCTCCTTTTTCATGAAGCTCTTCAACATTGCTTTAAAAACCTATATCTGATTTTTTTTGAGCTCCAAATTTAACTCTAGCAGCCTATCATAGTGTAAGAAACAACTATACAAGAATGTAACTGATTTTTAAAATAAAATGATAAAGTGCTGATAAAAGCAGTGTCTGAGAGTGGTAATATTTACGAACCTTGACTGCGCTCTTCATATCTGCCAAGTATTACTCTAAATCTAAGAGCTAATCCCCAACACAATCTCATCAAGTAGGGAGCATTAGTACCAGCTCTATATTAAAAACAGAGGAAGTTGAAACCTAACAGGTAACTCTTGTAGGATATGTAGTAATACACAAAAAAAGATCATTCAAACCTAGGCTTCCTAAACCCACTCTCTTAACAAATGCATACTCGGAATACCAGGATTCAACGTAGTAACCAGCCTAGAACCTTTTTAAATGTTTTCAGTAGTCACAATAATTACTCAAATCCCTTCTCTGGTAGTAAAGTTCATGACTTTGCAGATTAATTTTAAGAAACTACCAAACATCACTTATAATGGAGTAGGTAAATAAGAATGGTAGTCAGGCAAACTCCTTTAGAGTCAAGGGATGTAATCATCAAGTGATGAGATTAGTTTTCTTGAACAGTTCTACTGCCCTAAGAATCAGTTCCAAAAGACCAGTGCCAATAATTTATATTTGCTAGGATAAATGCATGGCCTCAAAAACAGATTATAAAGCAGTACCCATTACAATTAATGAATTTTTAAGATGGCCACATAAATTATATACTTAAAACTTAACAAACTAGAAACTGAAATCATTACCTTCCTCCCAGACCTATCTGAGAGCCTTCCCCAATGTCATTATTATGTCACAAGTCTACCTGATATGTCAAGCTCACAAATTCATATTCTGACTCTTCAATTTTTCTACCTCCATCATCTTACTATTCTTCCTCTACACTCCTTTCTACAGTAACAGCACTACTACTGAAACACTCTCCAGTCAACCCATAAGGTCATCTTACACACAACACCAAGAAGACAACCTTTCTCAAATACTTTTTTGACTCTCAACAGAAATTGTCATCTATGGGATTATATTCAATTAATATTTGGATAATTTATACTTACATACATCAAGAGCTGCAGATAGAGCTAAGTGGCAGAATGCTCGCCCAAATGCACAAGGTCTAAGCTTTGATACCTAGCACCACAAAAATATTAACAGCAAAAAATTTAAGAACTATTAATGACAAATAACTACATCAGATTAGACTAAGTTCTGCTGTCAACTAAATACATGATAAACATAAAACAAAAACAAAATCCTTTCATTTTCAGGGCTGGGGATAAAGGCAAAATACAGAGCACTTGCCCAGCAATTTCAAGGTCTAGGGTTCACACCCAAAACAACAAAACTTCTCATTTTCAGAAAGGTTCCAATTTACGAACTACAAAGAGAAAATCAAAGACCTAAAAAACTGGCTACACCTGAAAAGTTAGGTTGTGGGTTGATTTTGTAATTTTCTGATTGGACAAATTTTCTACAGTACATATATCTTATCACTCACAAATTAGATTTATTTTAACATGATGTGAGTCAAAGGCCAAGTACAGAAACTGATTAACTTAAGTTAAAAAGAAATGCCAGCCAGGTATAGTGGCTTATGCCTGTAGTATCAGCAACTTGGACATGAGTTTGGGGATGGCTGGTAGGTTCCAGGCCATCTGGTTATGACTGTGGGGCTCTCATGTGACTTCAGCCCTGCCTCCTTAATAAGGACGGTTGGGCTGGAGAGATGGCTCAGTAGGTAAGAGTACTTGCTACATAACCATGACCTGAATTCAGATCCCCAACACCCACGTAAAAAGCCAGTGAGTGGCCCTACACTGTAACCCCAGTATTAACTGGTTGGTCAGCCAGTTAGATGAAAAATGACAAGTTTTATGTTCCGAGAGAAACTATCTCAAAGGAATAAGGTGGAATGTAATAAAGCAAGACACATGACCTACGCCTCTGGACTTCCAGGTGCACAGACATGCACTTGAAAAAGGAAAGGTAAAAGGGAGAAAAGGGAAAAGAAGAAAAATTTAAAAAAAGACAACAAGCTGGATATGTAGATGAGTATTAGATTATTTGTTTACCATGAACAAAATGGCTGGTATATATTAGTAAGTTTTGGAATGCCATGCCACACAACAAAAGCTTAAGGAAAAAATCTTTACCAGTTCATATTAAATGCACTCCCCCCCCCAAAAAAAAAAAAAACACAAGTTTTCCCAATTTTAAGGATGTCTAAAGCACCAAAGTACAATTGGGAAGACCTGGTTAAACAAGGCAATCTCCACTCAGAGGGTTTAACAATTCATCTTAAACATATTCTAAATACCTATTACACATGAGACACTTTGCTAGATACCTAAGACACAAAGATGAATAACATCTGATCTATATCTAGCAATAAGAGTAGGTATGTAAATAGTTTATGGGGGGCTGGAGAGATGGCTCAGTGGTCAAGAGCACTGACTGCTCTTCCGAAAGTCCTGAGTTCAAATCCCAGCAACCACATGGTTGGTTGGTCACAACCATCCATAAAGAGATCTGATGTACTTACACATAATAAATAAATAAATCTAAAAAAATAAATAGTTTATGGAAGTATTAAAATAGATATATAAAGATAACTACCACCAATGGTTAATTTATAGTACAATTTTGCTCTTACAAACACTTCTTTATTCGTTAAGAAAAACAACTTAAGTGAGGAAACTTTTGCCTAGAGAGGAAAATAGTAGGAAAAAAATTAAAAAGTACATGAACAGAATGGGCCTTGTTATGTGCTGTTTAGATCTTGAGATTAGGAATGTTTTGTGATTTTATCTTCTAAAGTTGTCTGCACTAAGTTTTCTGCAATACACATGCATTAGTATTTTTAGGTAAAAATATTTTTGAAAATAAGTTTCAATTTTTAAAAATTTATTTTTATTAGTGTTTATTTACACTGTAAAAGGCCTAGTAAATAGTCAAAAGGATTGTAATAGAAACTTTTGGTGGTTCTATGTTGAACATACAAAGTCTAGTTACCATTTAAGGGAAGTAGTGATGTAATAACTACAGGAGCATGTAACTTTACTACCCTGCTTTTCCCTCCTTCCCTGGCAAAATACAAATACAAGATCTCAAGTAATAGACATAAGCAGACTCAGTAAGTTCTCCATCTCCTGATCATAGCCTGACAGTTGTCCTCACTCACTCATCCCCTGCCCATTAACTGGCTGCCCTCTCTGCCCTCCCCAGCTCCTAAGAGGCTGGGCTAACTGTCCTGCCTGCCTGTGTCTGACACTTCTCTGAAGGACTCACTCTGCCAACTGCGTATCGTTGTCAGATTCTCTCTTCTTCCCTGTAGTAACCAACTCTATTTCAAGATATCCTTTTTGTTTTTTTCTTTCATTTTCTAAAGTAGAATTAGTAACATTATGTCCATTTTACAGTTATGAATACAGAAATAGACTACTGATAGAAAGCTGACAGGATTTAAATTGAAGTACTTCCCTTCTTTCTCTTGTGAAACTTCATGGCAAAGAATTCAAAACAGCTCAATTGTAAGCCAGTATGAACACACATCTGGATTCTTTGAAAAACATATTTGTTATTAATGAATGCTATACACCTTTTCCCTGCATCTTCAACTCTGCATCAAGTTTAATGTTACATGATGAGGGGTCACACTTGATCATTCCAGAAATTCATATCATCATATATAGTTAATCCACTTGCTTGAAAACCTCACAAACTAGGTACCAGAACTTGCTGATTCTAATATTGCTTCTTTTCTCCCCCACCCCCATATTGCTTCTTTATGCTTGTTTTTATCCCCAATCCTAAATTGGTCATGTTTGGTATAAAAAAGAGAGATAAAGAGAGTGGCAACAAATATTAATAAAATGTAGTAAATTTAAAAAATGGTCAGAGAAAGCTAACATGATATAGTAAAAAAGCACACCACAGACTAGGGGAAAGTGGTGTATAGCTTATTCAGAGAACACTCTCCAAATGTAGGCTTGCTGCCACTGAACAACACCCTATAACTTTTCTCCTATCTAATGCTCTGACAACTAAATTTCTCTGTAATTCAATAAGCTCTTAGGAGTTACCCAAGCTTCATCCATCCTGCTGGGCTCATTCATGTTTTCCCCACAAGCTAAGAGCACTTTTTCTGGTGAATAGCACACAAGTTAGGTCCTCTTTCCATGCATGAATAGTCTACTCTTTGTTTCTAAGGGTAGGAAATCTACCATAAATATAACTCAACAAAAAAAAAGAAATGTTTAAATCATACAGCTCAGGTAAGTGGTTGATGCTGTAGGTTGCCAGTTTTATATATTATATGAGGGTTAGCTTCATAAATTTTTAATTAAAAAATCTATACTTTTACTCTTGGCACTATTTTATTTACTTATATCTAATGAGTTGCATGAATTCCAAATAAAAAATATGTCAGATATCTGTGAGTACTTAGTGCATGAAGTTAATGAGAACAGGTCACAGCTTCAAACTCCATGTGGGCCAATTAGCTTTGTAATGTTTCAGGCTCCACGGTCACAGTCAACTACCTTAACCTTAGGTAACAAAGAAACACACTGATCATACGAAACATTAGAGATTAAGAGAATTAATATTATAATCACAATCTGTCAGAAAATAACAAACACTAAAAATATTAATACCAGCAACTCCATTTTCCACTAAGTTTGAAGAGTATATGCCTAGCTCTAATAATGTGTTTTTTTTCAGCTATGCAGGCTAATAGCCTTACTTCCAGATGATGTCATGTGAATCAAAAGCCTAAACTAAGGCGACACCCAGCAGACACTGGAACCAGAACTTTGACTCCAAGGCTTAGGATGTTTCCACAAAACACTATGGCCTCACCAAATTGTGCCATATAGCATAAGATAATCAATAAAATGTTCTTATGCAGCAGCCATTGCCAACTGAGCATCTACTATGTATACAGCAAAGAATGAGATCTACTTTCCAAAGTCCTTTTAAGTAAAAGGGAGTCAAAATGCAAGTGTTTAAAACAAAGGAGACAACACAATATGCAAAACAGATTTTAATGTACATGACTTTCTATTGTCATAGCTCTTGTGTGTGTGTGTATATATATATATATATATATATATACAAACATGTATATGTATGTGTGTATATACATAGATATTTGTGCAAAGAAATCATGCTGAAACATAACTAATGGTAAGAACAAATCTGAAAAAGCAAAAAGCACAACATGAAAGAAAATAATAATTGCTTTTCGGCCTTTTGGCTAAGATCAAGTGTAAAAACATTAAAGAAAATGTTTTCTTAGCATCCAAATTTGTGGATATCTGGCAGGCAGTGAGATACCTGAAGAAAATAAAACTAGTATTTCAATTCTTAACCATAAGATTTTTGCCCTGACCCACAAATCATTTGTGTCAGTAAGGCTTTTCTCTTTGCTTTCTCTAAACTTGTTCCTTATAGATACAAACAGAGCCAGGACATCAGCAGAGGTAGTTAGTCATTAAGTTTCCACCTTTCAAAAAAATGAAGGTCACCAAGTCTCCTATGGGCTAAATGTTTGTTTTATATTTGTTTCACACTCACCAGGTAGCTCTGGCAGACCAGGCTCTGACCAGGCTCTGACCTTGAATTCACAGAGATCCATCTGATTCTGACTTACCAGGATTTAGGGCATGAACTACCATGCCCAACTCAGGCTAAAACTTTACACACAGCCTAACTTAAAAACTCTATGTGTGCTAGGTGGTGGCCCATGCTTTTAACCCCAGCACCCAGGAGGTAGATCTCTTGTGAGTTTAAGGCAGGCCTGATCTAGAGAGTGAGTTCCAGGACAGCTAGGACTATACAGAGAAACCCTGTTCCAAAAATGAAAAATGAAGCAAACAAACAATAATAAAACCTGTATGTGTATGCACATGTGGGGGGAATTATTAGAGATGCAAAAATTGTTCTATAAAATTCTACTTTTGTCAATATCTGAGTCATAGTTAATTGTCCTGCATTATACTGAGCTACACTGCATAGTGAAATACACTCTTCAGTACAGGTTACAAACAAAACACCAGTCCAATTTCAACTAACAAGATGCAAAGAAAAGAAAAAGAAAGTCTTTCTAGAAATCTCTAGAAAAGTAGTAACTTAAGTACATAACCATTTAACCATTTCACAGCAATACTATAGGAAACCCTAAGAGTGAAAAAAAGTAGTGTTTAAAAAAAAATTTTTTTTAAAGACCTGCTCTCCCTATATCACTCTTCCTGGCCTGGAACTCACTACACAGACTGGGCTACCAAATACTCAGAGATGAGCCAGCCTCTGACTCTGGGACTGGGATTAAAGGCTGTCGTTGCTTGTTGTTATTACTAGGGAGATAATTCAGAGCCTTATGCAATCTCCCCAATGAACTATACACCTCAACCCCTGCACTACATAGCTAAAACAGCTATTACATGAGTAGCAACTGAAAAGGATGAAGAAGCCCCCGAGGACTAGACACTGGTCATTAGTTCAGAACCAAGCTTCGGGAGCTCTCTAACTCTTAGGAGATGCTTGTAATGTGTAGTGCTTCCAAGAGTTGTTACAGAGCAAGAGGGGCAGCTAGCTAGCTGTGTGTGGAGAGCAGTCGCATTCTGATGGGCCTCGAAACCCCAAAGTTTTACAGTGATTCCACAGGTGGTCAGGCCCTAATATCACCTCTCCACCTGAAACCTAGCATTAACGCTTGTTATTTTTCATCTCCGTTTCTAAAGACACCATTAACTCCAGTCTTCGTAAAGACATGACCGTGATTTTAAAATCCAACTGACCTGGACCACACAAGGGAGGACACTGAAACTTTATTTTTAATATGTTTTATAGCACAAACGTTTCACACATACATCATAGCTGAAACTCATAATACTGAAAGGCATAATACCAAAAAGACTCCGCACCCTCCTTTTTTTTCCAGACAGAGAAACCAGGTGGTAGTAATAGGACTACCCATCATCCTCTCAGGATTCAGACTCTATATATTATACCCCGTACTCCTTCCCTCACAGCTCAGATGCGACTAAATTAAAAAAAAAAAAATAGTTTACAAGAAAACTTTCGATAAAGTAGCTTGGAAGTTTTCCGAGGACCGCCCAAGGAGAGCAGGAAGTACACCCTACTTTACAAAATGCTCTGCCAGCCCAAAGCCCGGGGCTCCGGGCAGCGGAGCAGAACAGCCACTGCCCGGGAATCGCCCGCAGCCCCGGGCTGTCCGGAAGCCACCTCGGTGGTGGTCCATAGCCCCGCAGCCCAGAGGCGTCCTAACAGACCCCGCTCGCTACCTGTTGACTGGAAACGATTTCTACGAGAAGCATTAGGGCCCGAGGCCCAAGGCAGGCCTGCGGCCCCTTAGAAAACAGAGGAGACCCGAGAGAGGCCCTCCCGCCCCGGGGCTCCAACAGGTCGAAGGGCGGAAGCTTCCCAATAACCTCCGCCCCAGGCGGGGGCCTGCCCCGCGCGTCACGTGAGGAAAAGAAAAACAGCGTTAACACACAGGAGGGAAGCGGCTCCTCTCCCGCCCAAGCCTGAGGAAAGAGGCGGGGGACAACCAGCACCAGCTCAGGGTGAGAAACAGTCAGGGCCAGGGGTTCGTGGTTACCGGGACGCTGTCGCTCTCCGCTTCCGCCGCCACCGTGAAGCGCCTGCTCTTCCGCTCGCCGCTGGGGTGCGCGCCAGGCCTTGGCTCCGCCCCCGCCGCGGGACCTCCTGGGAGTTGTAGTCTTAGCGAGACCCTGTCGCGTCACGTGGAGGCGGGGCTGGCAAATGGAGAGGGCGGGGAGGGCGTTGACGCTCCTCTATCTCCCGTCTCTACCCTCTGCTGTGAGTGCGCTCAAATCTTCTCACGTCCTACTCAATCAAACCGTGTCTCTTTCCTCGTCCACAGGCGAGTTTCCTCGAGCGTAATCTGCACTAAGCGTCTCTACTTCTTTCCTTGTGTGTGCTGAGTTCTACACTGCAGCTTCTGCCCCCGCAGAAAATGTCCTTGTTACAGCCAGTGTCCTTGTCGCCAAACCCACTGGAAGTATTTTCAGGCTGTCTAACTTAAGCATTAGTCATTGAAGCTCTTGGACATTATCATTTATTTTCTATGACACTATCCAGCTTTGCCTTCCTCATTGCGTGCCGTTCAACTCGTTCTCTTCCTATAATTCTTTTTTTCCGAACTCTTGAATATTGTTCTCTGCAATTCTTAGAATAAGGAAGGAGAGAGTCCAGCCCGGTCCCTTTTTGCCTTAGCTTACTGTACTCCCAACTTCTAGACGGCCCTATCTCATTCCTATCTTGCAGGCTTGTCAGAATGGCTTGAAATTTTTGGTGGGCTAATGGTATAGTCCCGTGATTGGCAAATAACTCAAGTGCCCGGGGTTCGATCTCCAGAACCATACAAGAAAAAAAGAAATATTTGAAAAGTTCGTACTGTCTCTCCTTTCTGTTCACGGACATTCATTCTTCCCTTTGAGCTGCCTTCCCATCTGTCTCCATCGCCTCTTCCATCCACATTTGAATGCTAACCAAACACGGTAGATTCTCTCACTCGAGCATTTGAGTCTGTTCTTTATTTCTGCCAGATACTTAATTCCCACCAGCTTCGTTTCTTAGCCGATTAGTGTTCTCCTTGCTGATCTCAGTACCGCTGTGGGGTCCTGACTGCCAAAGGCCGATTTGTGTAAATAACAAATTTAATCAAGTCATGTTTGTGTTAAAAACCCTGTAAAGACACCATTCAATTGAGTTTGAGAGAAGCAATGAAGGTGAACAACTTGTAGCTTTTACAAAATAGTCGGTCCCAATCCACTACTCTCCCTCCCATGGCTTACCAGGTCTGATTATGGGGTAGGTGAGATGTGAGCCTTCCTTAAAATCCCCCTGCCCACCAGGGCGAGCTGATCACTCAGCAAAATGGTTGTATTTTATTGCTTACGATGGACCAGTGCTGGGACCGAAAGTAATGAACAGACCAGTGCCTACCCCTGTGGATTTATATAGTCCCTTAAGAAGAGACAGATACTAATCAAATAGTTCCATATCAAAAAGCAAAAGCAGCAACAGCAACAAAATAGTCATCAGCTGCGATAGGAATTGTGGGAGAGAAGTAACCCGCCCTCCTCTCTACTCACTGCCACACCCTAAGCTGGGAATGAAAGTTTGGCCCTCAGTCTAAGTTGACTCAGGGAGAGCCAAACTGTCAGAATATTGGATTGAATCTTATGATAGTGCCCAGGTAGGCTGGTAGGGAAACCAGGAACAGTTAAATGTGGGCTACTGGGAAACCCAGTTATGTTCACTAGTTGAGCAGAATTGGGCCTGAACCAGTAGACCACAGATCCTGCAAGGCACAAATCAAGTTTGCTTCATTCACCAGGCCTTTGTTGAACATCTGCTGTCCCATGGTTTGCTTTCATAACCACTGGCAAACGGTACTATGTGTGCCATAAAAAATCAACAAATGATAAAACATGGTGTTCCCAACCGCCAACTGCCACCTCACCTAGCACACCATGGCGTCTGTCACGGTACCCATCCCTATACCAGGTAGTCACAATACTGCTCTCAGATGAATTTCATTCATCAACTTGGTCTAAGAGATATCCATATTTAGTGCTGTGTGTCGGAGACTTAGCAAAAGCACTCAAGGAAGACTTAAGAAGCAAGGTCCTCACTTTCGGCGTTTAACAAGCCAGCAGATACGTCAGAAGAAAAGGAATTCTGTATGTTCAAAGTGAGCCAAGGCTGCTGAACAATAGAATAGCATAAACTAGAAGAGCAGAGCTCCCACTTCCTTTGGATGGACACTACCCATCACCAGAGGACAGACTGCTACAGAGATACTGTAGTATCTTGGTAATGAATGGTGGTGGTCTACTTTAACCAGGTGGCCCAGGGGAGGCTTCCTGGAAGAGCTGACTGTCCACTTAGCACTGAAGGATGAGCAGGAGATGGCTAAAGGGGAGAAGCAAACAGTGTTCCAGCCGAAAGACCAGACTAAGCGAAGAGCTAGGCTATTTAAAGGACAAGCTGCCTCTTCTTCAGTGGAGGAAATGTGGGCGATCGTGAGAACCCTGGATTAAATTATATCCTCCAAAGGGTTTAAGCGGGGCCACAGTATCCGATTCACATTTTAATGCAAACATTCCCTCCGGCTTTTGTCTGAAGGACAGGAATCGAGGTAGGAACCCTTGTTTCCCATCAGGGAGCAAAGTGCAGGCAGTGGGGTGGAAGATGCTGGGTGAGTTTGGCAAGACTTGATAACAGATTCGATATAGCAGAAGATGGGCTGGAGGAAGGAGAGAGACGCGTAGTAGGCACCTATATCCATCTTCACATCTTAGATGTAGTAGGTGCCTATATCCATCGCCACATCTCCAGCCCCTGAAATTGGGCCTATCACAGAGCATGCACTTAGTAGCTGTGTTGAATTAATCTGTACATTCTGTTTGTTGAACTCTGCGCCCCACTCCTGGCAAGTTGCTTAATTCAGGATCTCTGCTAACCCATATTAATACTACTGTGCAAACTAGAAGAGTGCAGCACCCACTTCCTTTGGATGGACACAACCCATCACTAGGGGACAGACTGATACAGAGATACTATAGTATGAACGCATCCTACCCCCAACTTGACCTGTCAGTGGGTGGCCTTCAGTAATGCACAGTCTATGCAACCACATAGGACCGGGCTAGCTTAGCATCCCTGGGAAGCAGTTTTGTGGCACCAAGCCCAGTATTCATGGGGAGAATTTGAGGTCCAGGGGAAGGAAGCTGCTCGCCTGGGGTCACCGGAGCTGCCACTGTGACTGAGACTCAAACCTTTGCTGTGGAAATCCCTGCGGGCTCTTTAGCCCTGGAGCCACATTGTCTCTTCCAAATCACTCAGCCCATCGATAAAAAAAGCTAAATCCAAAATGGTGTCTCCACTTCCTGCAGTTTCTCATCTGTCTGTTACTATTGTTGGAGCCTTCCGCATTTACATAGTATCCAATATGTGTTCTGTGCCTTACAAAATACAATAAAGGAACATGAAACCCGAGGACCTTCCTTTTTTAAAACGGAGTAAATGGCGAATGGCTGGTTTAAAGGGCCCTTAGCGCAGAATGTAGATGAGCTGTGGCATATTGGTTTAAGATGACACTGTAAGCAATACTAAAAAAATAATAAGAGCTCATATGCAAGGTGCCTTCTCTTCCCATCCCCAACCAGAAGAAAGAGAGGCTATTGGAACAGCTGGCTCCATAAATGTAAATTAGGGAGAAGGTCACAGAGTGTAGGTTCCAAGGACGTGAGGAAGAAAAAGGATCATCCTGAATGCAGAAAATCCCTCCTTTAATACATACTAACCCTTAGTGGTTAACTAGTGTGCCTGGCCCAAACCCTTTATACACAGATCAGATCAGATCAATACTCAAGCCACCTTATCACATAGGACCCATATGTAGTATCATTTCCCATTGGAGGAAACTGAGGCACGGAAAGATGATTTTATAATATGCCCAAGGCCATGGAGCTAATAAACAAGCATGAGATTTGAGTTAAGACCATCTGGCTCCAGCGTCAACTGCTACACTCCCCTCCTTTACTTCATTCCTCCACGGTTCCTAGTGCCAGGTTCCCTGTGTTAAGTGTGTGACCCTTTGGAGTCCTGAGATAGCTAACAGAGGTTGGGGGATTCTGTTAGGAGATGGGTTCTCTCCAGCCTAGTTTCTAAACAGACAGTCCCAATGAGACAGGTGTGTGAGGTCACAGGCAGACATAGGTTGTGTAGGAGATGGGTTCTAATCCTACTGGGGAACATTTTAAAGCGTTCTCCAAAAACAATGTCATCATTATCCATATGGCATGGAAGGTGGAAGAGGAAATGTTATTAGGATAGAGGGACGAAGTAAGCCTTCCCCTGGAAGTGTAGCTCTGATTGATGGCTCCTATTGTGAGAAATCTTTTCTTTTGTGGATTTCAGCTGACAAACACAGAGAATCCCAGTTTTGGGGGTGCTGAACCCTTCCCTCCTGACTAGTAACTGTAAATACTATTAAGTAAACATGGTAGAAGCCATCAACTGGAGAGGCTTTATGACCCTAGGAGGGCAGGCCTCGGACAGCTCTCATTCAGTTCCCTTTGATAACGCTGATGACTCCAGACCCCAAAGCTTAACAGGAGCCCAGAGGACTCTCCGGCTCTAACTGAAGCCACCGTCAAGCAAGCTCGGCAGCAACCACTACCCTGGTTCAACCTCAGGCCTGTGAGGTCACAGCATGTGACTTATTTTCAACATGCCATCAGACATGCCCACCCTTCTCTGTTTTCCTACACCAAGGCAATTCTATCCACTCCCTGGTCTCCAGGTTTGTAGGGTTCAACTGTGCCCTCACTGAACCTCACTGAACGAGATGGCCCCGAGAGCTATAACTGATATCCAGTATGGACATATTGCTTTGTCTCTGCCCTGTATTTGACACCATCAAGACCTAACTCGCCATGTGCACTAAGCTCTACTCTCTCATGCTACTGTGCTGTCAAGGGGCCTCTGGCACTTGGCTATACCTGTGCTGAACACTCAGCAGGGCGAAAGGCAAAGTACTATATACAAGGCAACAAGTTTGAGACCAGGGTCCTGAAGAGCAAGCACCTCAGTTGAGTCTCTAACACTCAGCTTCAAGGCGGAAACCCACCAAGGCAGAGTACCACACTTGGTAATTGTAAACACTAGGTTAGACAGTGGATGGTAAACTGTTTTCTAAACTATAAAAAAACTGACCAGGAACAGAAAGGACAAATGTGAATAGAGAACAAAATGGGTTTTAAATTGCAATAGGAGAGCCAATGGGATGGCTTGGTGGGTGGGTGTGTGGGTGGGTGGGGGCTTGCTGCCAAGCCTGACAACCCGAGTTTGATCCCCAAACCCTACATGGCAGATAGAAGGAGAAAGCCAATTCCCATAAGCTGTCTTCAGAACTTCACACAGGTACCATATAATAGCATACACAGACACACACACACACCCTAAAGTGACTCCCAAAACAATATAGGTTATCTATGTAGGCCTTGGCTGACTCTCAGGGACTGAGGGTGGGTTCTTATTGCTAAAGAAGCCACACACGTAGGACATAGGGCTTGGATGACTTGAGCTTATCTCACCTGAAAACCTCCTTCCTGTGGTCTAGATTTCATGGTTCCAGAAAATCCGATGCAGGCTGCCAAGGGAGGGAAGCCATTAAACAATCTTATCCAGCGGCAACACCCATGAGCCACAACAATTACCAGCATGGCAGGATACACAAGGAAGTGCAAGGACTGACTGATGTTGGTGGACTTCAGGCCCACTTAGCCGGAGGGAAACCAGGCTTAGCACTGGAACACTAGTTTCCCAGGGGCGGATGAGGTCACAGACCTTAGAAAAGAAACTCCTAGCACCACTTAGCTAGATTTACATTCTAAATCTTATCCTCACACCCAGAGGTAAGTGTAGCTTTCACCCCTAGTCAAGGAAGCTTCTCTTTACGGCAAATGGAGACCATCACATGAAACCACAACTGGACGCCACTCAGCCCTTAACCACCTACAGCACCTATGAACCATGACAATTAGCAGCAGGCATCACTGTCTGTGTGACAATAGGCCGAAAGGTCTAAAAACTGGCACTCACGTGTTGGTGACAGCCAAGAGCTTTCTAACTGGACTTAAAGCCCACTCAGCCAGACAGAAAACAGAGAACAATGGACCATGTGGATCCCAGCCCCAACAGAGACATCTACATCACAGCTCCCGCATCTGTGGCCCAGGGAACATTGCAGAAGAGGAAGTAGGAAGATTATAAGAGTACCAGGAAGGCGGCTGTAAAACAATCTCTCCTAGAAAGGGCTGCACAAGCAAGACTGAGACAATAGCCGTGTCAATGGATGTGTTAACATGGAATGAGAAAAATTTCCAGAATCCACCTCTAGACAAAGAACCCCAGCAGCTAGTTAGCATCTCTCAGGGGGACTTTCCTTACTGGTTAACCAATGCAGAGCTGTCAGCCTAGAAAACATATACACACACCAACAACAAAAATAGACTCAAACGGTGTATTTCTATATGTTTGTGTATACATGTATGTGTATACGTGTGTGTGTGTGTGTGTGTGTGTGTGTGTAACATAATCAAAGAAAAAGAAGTTATGAGCTTGTGGAAGACTGGGAGAAGTCTGAGGGAGGGTAAGTGGGAGGGGCTGGAGACAGGAACGAGAGGGGGAAGTGATATAATTCTATTTCAATTAAAAACATTAAAAATGTAAAAGAATTAAATTACAATACTGATTATTTTCCCCCTAGGAGAGAACTAGAGACAGAGCGTCCCTTCTCAGGATACAATGCTGCTCAGCTCCAGGCCCTTTCAATGCGCCTGTAGCACTCTGGAAGGTACCATTCCCATCAAGAGCTCCTGGGAGCAGTACCCTGTATCTAGTAGGGACTTGTCAAATATCTGTTAGAAAATTATCCCTTTTAGTCAACAAAGCACCAAGGTGAAAATCTTACTATGCTTGTCACAAATGATTACATCTTCAAGGACACGCTAGAACTTTTGACCCAACCTCTCATTCTTCAGGACTTTGGGGTCACAAATTGACCAAGTAAATGCAAGAAAGTGAGAGGCACAGAACTTCTTGGCCTCCAAACCTGCCTACTACTTGCTCCCTCTTCTCTCTCCCTCTCTCTTCCTCTCTCTCCCCCTCTCCCTCCCCACCCCCCTCCCCC
>NW_022196904.1:173643996-173648603 GCF_008632895.1 Mastomys coucha | reverse complement strand
CCCCCTCTCCACATGCTGATCTTTCCTTCCTCGACCTACATCAGCATGTGACTCTGGTCACCTTCACAAAATGTCTGCACCCTCTCTGGGCTAACAGTCCTTTGTGCCTCCCTTTGTCCCTGACCAAGCACTCTCACCATGCCTGTGCTCTGCCCAGCAGAGTAAGTGTTATCATTGAACACAGTGCATGGCACACAGGCCCCTACTTAGTTATTTAACTAACATTGCATGAACTAAGCCTCTCCCTGCACTTTTAGTGAGACTTTGGAATGGAAAGCAACATCAACAACAACAACACCTCAGAGGAAACCCGGCACCCAACAACTTTAATTTGCACACTCATTCTTCACACACTCTAACTCCTTTACCTGCAGAAGTAATTGTGCAAGGCATATGACAGCTTTCCCAGGATTAGACAGCACTTCACAAAGACCAATTCCACAGGACCTTATCCATCTACCTACATCCGATCTGTCTCTAAATAGTTGAGCCCTTGGAAGCTGTATAGCTTGGATTTAAACCTAGCTTTGCTAATTACTGGCTAGGGAACTTTAACCTAGTTGCTTAATCTTTCTGTGCCTCCATTCTCGGATACACAGACTAATCAAGATATTACGGAGGACAGATAAGGGTTGAGAGAATTAAATGACACAGTCTATGTAAAGTGCCTGGGTCCATAAATGATAGCTGGTTTGTAAGCAGTTCAATCTTAAAGATGACAAATCCATTCTATTTAAACCTTCTGAGGGCTGGATTTGTTCCAGGACTTCCTGGAGAGGGAGGGTGTGTCGTGGCCACTCTAGAGTTCTGTCTGGAGACACAGACAACTGGTGTCATCGACCTTTGGTGCTAATCTGGATCCATCACTCACCAGCCCTGGCCCCAGCCTAAGTAGCTTATCTTCCTGAAGTCTTATTCCCCAGTAGAGCTAGCAGTACTGAGCTGCCTCGCAAGGGGGTGCCGAAAAGATCAATTCACGTTAGCAAAGTGCTTTGGAAATGTAACATGCTAAATATTAATGGGTCTCTCTGAGTGTCGGGAAATGTGCAATCTGAACTCTGCTCAGGGCGAACTGAAGGCAAGAGAGCAATTCTGGGCAGCTCGAATGCCACATCCTTATTCTAACTGGGAGGTGGTGCTATGGAGTGAGGGCAGCAAGCCTGAGGGAGGGACAGGCCAGGGTTGCTATGAGGTGACAGTTCTGAGGAAGCACAAACAATCAATCCACCAACAGACCCAACCTGGGGAGAGTTTGGGGGGAAACCAGCAAACCCCTTGGGTTTCTTGATGGAAAGCAAATGTGAGCTCGTCCTGTCCATTCTCCACCTCTCGGTTTCAGAGAGGAGAATAAAGATTTGTTAGCCATGAGAGTCCTCCTCCTGCTCAAGGCCTCCTGACTCCACAGGTAGGACAATCAGAAGACAGCTTATTAGGCTTAGCCAGGACTTGCAGGTCTGCGTGTGGCCAAGCGTTAGGGAATTTCTGCTCAGGCATCATTGAACAGCTTGAGAAGATGGTACCCTGTAGTAGGAGAGTGAGCCACTGTCAGCTCCTCAAAGAAGACACACAGCTAGTTTGAGCTGGCAGCTCATCTTCCATAACACCCCATGTTTCTTTCTCTAAGTGAACATAACAGACACTTCTGTGTTCTGTCATGTTCTCTTAACATGAATGCTTCTGTCCACACAAGACTCTTCTACTGTGTGCGGCCAAGATTACTAGTCCAGAGGTCAGACCAGAAGTGGAAGGTATTGGGCAAATGCCATAGACTTCACATTCTGGGACAGCAGGGGCCGGCTTCTACAATGTCTGTGAAAGATCCTCAGTGGGACAGAGCCCACTGCCACAGCACACACTGCTCGTTAGCACACCCAGTACTGGTTTTCATTTCCTCCTGTCCAGCTTTTCCCTCTATTTTTTGTGACTCATAGAATCGCTGCAACTGCTGTACACTCAGTCGAAGATCCTGCGCAGCCAGCTGGGAGAGCTACCTCTGGGCCTCTCTTTCTCCTCAGATATGACTATTTAATGAAAGAGACTTTACCTAGTTCATATTTTCATGCCGTGTTTTGCATTATGCCTAGACTATAAATGCCTAGAAAATACATGTTGAATAGATAAATAAGTGAGCCAACTTATAGGACCGAAGGATGATAATAATCACATCTGGCACTTACTGGGTCCTGATATAACATTTTCTTCTCTGATTTTAATGACAATCCAGGAACAAGAGATTATGTACTAGGGCTGGAAAGAAGGGACTACTCATAACAAGTGAACTTTCCAGATGTGGTCAAAGCTTGGCTTCTACTCTCTGGCAGTTAGCCTGCCTGCCAGGATGCCTGCCCCTGAGAGCCCCCATCCCCCGGCAGCTCTGGCCTATGGGAATTCATCACCTCTGCTGGGACAGCAGCTTCTGCCCTTCTGCCATATATAACAGCAAATGTTCCTTTCTCCTTATGCCAACTGCTCAGGCCTCGCTCTCTTCAGCTCTTCACATTAAAAAAAAAAAAATCCTGGCTGGTCATTTTTCATGCACTTTCTGCTGTGTTGCTTTTCTTCTGACTTTTCACTTTCTCGGTGCTAAAAGAAAGGGAAGAACGTGAATCTGGCAGGGCGGAGGTGGGGTTGGGGGTGGGGGTGAGTGTCAAAAAAGCTGAAGCCAGAGAGTAAAGGCAGGATTCCAGAAAAGGCTAGAAGCTCCCAAAGAAACTCAGTGGCTTAGCTTGGAGGTGGGGAACATCAGGAAAAGGCCAAACTCATATGAGAGGGGCAGGCACCTGGGGAAAGAGAAACAGAGAAAGGTGAGAGAACAAGCAATTACACCGGAAACAGTCTAGCACATTCTGCCTGCCTTCCCACCTTCTGAGCCTATGTCTCAGCATGAGAGAGGATGAAATGAACGCAAGTGTGGATGGCCATGCTCGGCACACACCGGTGCTCATCTACTTTGATGGGTTTAGAATTAATGGAACCCTTTGAGGCAAGTGCTACCATTATCCCACTCTACAGATGAAGAAACTGATGCATGGAGAGCTTGAGTCCCGGTCTGCACTCACATGGTAAGTAAGTGTTAGACACAGGGATGCTGAACTAGTCCGTCTAGCTGCAGCCCAGAACTCCTCGGCTACAGTAGGGGATGTGAATTGCTGTCCTCCCAGCCTTAGTTCCCAAACATCTCCCTAGCCAGTCTGAGAGTGAATTTGGTTCAGAGAGCCCTATTTTTCACACCACAGGGCACCCCATGCAAACAAACCAATTCCTTGGGTGCACAACTACAGAACCCGTTATCTGTTGTGATGCTGGGACATCCAGAAATATGTGGGTGATATGTCAATTTTACTTCTGCATGCTGACTTGAAAATGTAACCCCGTGCTAGATGAGAATCCTTCACGCGTGCAGTTTGTGGCTGCCTCAGCCTAGGTAGAAAATCTCCTAGACGCTAGAAAGACTTGCAAATCTCAGAGCCACCGTCAAAATCCTTTGAGAAATCATAGAAAGAAGGAAATAGCACAGGATTTCAAATGGGAAACTGTTTGGGTTCATTTCCAAAAGGACTGGACTCATGGCTAGAAACTACAAAAGCATATCAGGTGTTAATGTCACCTGCCTTTAGTTTTTTCTTCCTCTAATTAGTATTTATGATAGGTTACTGAAATTAACTCATACACTTATTTCCCTGATATTTATGTTTGCATTTGTTGTGTTAGGCTGTGTTCTTGGCACTGGGGATGCAGCTGTAAACAAAACTGGCACTCTCCGTGCTTTCAAAGCTCATCCTGTAGGAGGCTGACAATAATAAGGAGGGTTTAGATAGCAATGTACACTGTGGGGTACATGCAGCAGAGTGGAGCACGCACACACGGGGTGGGGGGGTGGGGTTTTGTACAGGTGAATGATGTAAAAGAGCAATCCATGGGGAAGCCCTAAAAGCAGACTAAAGAGAAAACACCAGTGTAAAAACCTCAGATTAGAAACTAACAGGCTCACAGGACATCAAAATCGGTGTCATCAGGAGGGAGTGTTGGGGGTACACACAAACCATGGGGAGCTGCTCAACACCACTTGCTGTGGAGCCCTGGAGGGCCTGGGTTTCATTTCTGGATGCTCCAGAAAGCCTGAAAAAAACCCAGATTGTCATGCTGTCTGACTTGGTTTGAAAAGAGGTAACTCTGATTGTGACATACACTGGAGAACATATTGTCTCTGCTCTCCTTGTGGAAGCTATCTTTTCTATTGCACACCCTCAGTATTGAAGCCATGTCTCCTTAAAAACATTCCTTGTGCTGTCTTTGCTGCGAGCTTCCCTCTCTCCAGGGCGAGTTCCTTGCAGACAAAACTTTGCACTTATTCGTCCTGTTCCTCCTCCCTGACTATCCTGTGGAGCATTCGGGATCCCCCATCTGCACTCCTGCAGAGCTACACACACACACACACACACTGCCTAGAATAGTGCTGAGCAAATGAAATACTCAATAACTCTGAAAAACGACTAATGGGGCAGTGAAGCAGGTTTCAACTGAAACACAGGAACTTTCCAACAGAGAAGTAAAAATATTGAATGGTCGGCTTCAAAAGAGTGACATTCCCCATCGCAGAAGATGCT
>NW_022196904.1:173639112-173643986 GCF_008632895.1 Mastomys coucha | reverse complement strand
CTTTAATTGTCCGCATGTAAGAATGTTTGCAACTCTGGGATTTTATAATTTCAAGAATAATTTTTAAAGTCATAAAAAAATAATGACTCAGTTCATATAAGAGCAGACATAAGCCACCTCAGGTAAGTCACAGCCATGTTCTACTGACCTCTCCCCGCTGAGAGATGCTTTGATGTACCTTGTCAGCTTAGTGAACTCCTAGCCATTTTTCAAGGCCCACCTAAATGTCCCCATGTGCTGGCTTGTGCTGTATGGCACTCCAAATCACAGATGAAATATAGAATGCATTGTGGGTTCTCCAGTTTAATAGGAAAGTGGATGATTCAGGGCATGACCAACAGAGGCTAGCGAGAAAGCAAAGGGTCTCAGGAACAAATATCGCGTGGGAAACAACTAGAATGACTTCAAAGGCTTTTTGTAGGAAAGAGACAACAGCAACGGGAAACGGAAGACCCCCATAGCTGCCTGTAAGCACTGCCATATGCACAGAGAGGTTTCTGTGCTGCTTCGAAGGCAAATACAGGGCAAATGGAATCAATCCTGAGGCACAGGCCCTGCTTAAGAAAATACCCTCTGTACACACAGCCTAGGGTTTGTCCTACAGTGGGAACATAGTGGGTTTTAACTGAAGTTCAGGATCCAACTTGAAAACCGCAACTCCCCAGGAATCCTCCCACACCTCCGCGCCAGCTTTAAGAATTGGAGCTATTCAGCAATGAAGCATGCTCAAAAAACCTCCGGAACCACTCACTGGGAAGACATAGAAAAGGAGGGTTTTTTGTTTAATGATTGGTTGATTGGTTGATTGATTGATTGATTGGAATGACATTAGATTGAGTTAAGCAAAGAATACCAAGAAACTTTCATGCAGAGAGCCAACAGGACTATTTGGTGGTGGCTCCTGGTAGCAATGAGAGCATTCCAAGGCTGTCTATGCCCAGCAAGTGTATACTGCCATTGAGCCATGCTACTGTAGACAGAGAAGCAGAACACGCCTATCACAATGTCTAAGACCTCTTTCAACTGTTCAGCTGTATGTTCCTCTGTTGCTATATCCTTGTGGGTTAGGCCTTTTGGGGCTCAGGTACAGTTGTTGGAATGAAATTCAGTAATGTTTCTCCCAGTTCCCCAAGTAAGTATACACTATTGTATTCTACAAAGTCAGCATGGAGCCTCCATCCATGGGCCCGTGGCTTTCAGATCTAGTCTGAGACCTGGGGCAGCTGGCATTGATTCTGTTTGTTTCCTTAGAAGAAACAGTATTGATCTTCAGCACCGTGAAGCCTGCTCCTGGGTCGCCTAGTTCCAACAAACAATTCCCTTGCCTTCAGCAGCCATTTCAAAGGCCCCCAGACACTCGACTCCTATTTGGCTCAGCCTCTAGCTAACAGGCTACTTACGCTGAGTACCACTAAGCATTACCTCAGTTCAATCCGTGTCACCGTCCTTTCTTGCTTCAAAGCCACCACACTGAACATCAGACTCTTGGGTACAGGGCACAGTTGGCCACTTAGATAAAGCTGGCTCCTCACCTCAGTTTAGTGTAGACAAAAGATAAACTGATGAACGAGGAAGTCTGCTGCAGGCAATCCCGACAGAGGTGTCGGTGGAGCTGGGGAATGGTGGAGGGGAGAAGCCAAGCTCTCTTGGGAGTCAGGGGTAAGATGGAGCTGGTAGTGGTATCAGGGAGAGCTCTGGCAAAACACTCGGCAGAGAACGGAAGGGGAGGGGCAGTGGTCTTGAAGATTGACAGGTCAGATCTCTCCTAAAGTAATTAGAATGATGCTGTAGTTTGGAAGTCACCTCTAACGACCTGACAAGAGTTCGGAAAAAAAAAGTCAACAAAGTGTGAAATTGCGGCCAGCAGCTGTCCAAATTGTGAGCTAGATGAAGCCTGGCATTCTGCTTCCTTTGGATCCTCTCCCTCACGCATAGATATTTTCTCAGCTTCAGGAAGCCATCCCCATCCTCCAGCCAAATCTAGAAGAGAGTATCGTGAGTCCCGTGCTGCCTCTTCTAACTCAGAGCTAATCTGTTCAAGGCCCTGCTGAGGCCCTGCATCATCTGAATTCCGTGAAAAGGTCCAGGAACACCCAGGCTGCTACCATCCAAAGCCGTCTTCTGCACCATGTTCCCAGTACCTTCACAGTACCCAGGAGATGGGAGCTCTCCTGTCTATCTACCCAGGGATGAACGGAGGAGCAAAATGAGGTCTACATCACGATAGCATGCCACTCAGCATTAGGAAGAAAGAAAGTTCTGACATATGCGACAGCAGAGGTGTGTCTTGAGGATAGTATGCTAAACGTGAAGGACAGACCCCACAGGATTCCAGTCATAGGAGGAAACTAGATTAGTCACATTCATAGAACATGGCGGGTGCCAGGGTCTGGAGGAAAGAGGAATGAGGAGTTGCGGTGTCATGGGTGTAGGGTTTCATTCTAGAGAATGGCTACATAATGATATAGATGAGTTGAACCTATACCCTTCAAAATGATAAATAGTATGTTGCATGTGTTTTACCACAACTGTCAGGTGTTTTGTTGTTTGTTTTTGTTTTGTGTGTGTGTGACAAAAACCATAAACATCTGGGATCAACTAAAATCCAAGCTACTGTACATGCAGGCAGGGCAATTTTTAAATCAGGTTGTTGGAAATGGAAAGACCGAACCTAAATCTGGGCCACCCCTTCTAGTACAGCCTATAAAAGAGGACATGGAGGAAGGACGCTTTTATCCCATGCCTGCTTGTCCTTACTCTCACTGAAGTTCATCTACCCTGTTCCTGTGGTTTGGTATTAAATCCAACTTCTTCAGGATCCAACCTGAAAACCGCAACTCCCCAGGAATCCTCCCACACACCCCCACCAGCCTAAGACTTCAGAGACATCTGGCCTTGTAGACCGAGCAGCTACTGGATGCTCAGTCTTTCCATTGTGAGACAGGCATCGCTGGAGTGCCTGGACTATGTCCTGTGAGTCAGTTCTAGAGCCTCCCTTTAAGGCTGTGTTCCTTTTGAGAACCCCAACTAACATAACAAGAAAGGCCCTGCCTTCTCCCTTGTACCTGTGTGAGAAGTATGCCCAAGTCCTGAAGGAATTGGCTTTGCACGATCTTTCATCTAAAGTCTGGTCCTGTGGTCACATTTAGAAGGGGCTAGTGCAGCCAACAGATCGATTGTGCCAGGATACATGCTACCCTGCAACTGAGACCATTCTACTTTAGTGTATGGGGCAGGCGTTTGCACCTTCTTGAACAGAAACTCTGTAGGAGGGAGCCTGCATTGTGTCCCTGTCATGGCTTTACCCTAACCCCTGGCACCAGGAAATTCAAAAGAAGGAGAGCAGTTTATTTCAGAACAGTTTCTTTCCTCTAGTAACAGTGGATGAATACATTAATCAGTAAATGAGATAGGCCCTTTAACAACACCAACAGGGCAATTTGACACACAGGGCATTGCTGTAGTTAGGTGTTGAACATTTCCCAGGGTGTTGGGGAGGCTTTGGTCAGCAAGATGGTGTTATCGAGTAGTGGTGGAGCCCTGAGAAGGGACTTAATAAGCAGTTCTTGTGTGAGCAGAGGTGCGACCGTGAAGGGATTGTGACATCAGAATCTCTTCCTCTACTTTCTTGGTCAGAATGCGAAGGCCATACCAACTTTGCCATCTGACACCTCTTTCCAGAAGCAAACAAACAAAAACAACGACAAAACATGAAACCATCTGACCTTGCATTAGATCCTAAAGAACCACAAGCCAGATAAACCTTTCTTTTATGAGATATCTGAGTCAGCGTTCATCCTCCATCATGTTGGCCCTAGGTATTGAAACCAGGTGTGGCAGCAAGTGACTTTTCCCACTGAGCCATCTTGCTAGTCCTACAAGCGTTTTTAAACAGCAACTCAAGCTAACTAATACAAACACGCTAGGGGAAATGGAGTGTTGGTTTCTGCGAGTTGATTTCGTCTGCCAGTGCCCTTCCTAGGAAGGGATTACTTCTCCTTTGTTGCTTAAAGTCTAAGAGGCTGTCTACCACAGTATGTCTTTCCCACTGGCCTCATAGTAGGTCCCTGGCAGAACCAACCACAGCACTGTACCCACTGACTAATGTAGGCACAGTGCCTGAGTAGAGTCAATGGTATTTGCACATAGACACAAAGTCAGAAAGGACTTTTCCCTTTGGGCTCATAAGCCAGCCTACATCCTTCCCACTTACTGAGAATAAAGTCACAGAGGCAAGGCCCAGAGCTAGAAACAGCCAGTGTCCTGACTTCAGTATTTTAACCCTGAATGTGGCTGCGCTTTAAGCCATATCTGCCCAGTCCTTCCCAATTATGGGGGTAAATAATTCTTTCCTTTTTTCTGTTGTGTGTTTGAATTGAATGTGTGGACCTTGCAACAAAGCATCCTGACAAATTCGCTTGGTTCGTCTCAGTTCAAATGCTTTTCATAGTTCTTTCACCTTGTGACATTGGCTATTTTCAAGTCCACAAAATGTATTCTACACACTTTTCATTTGGTGTACCAAGACACAGTGTGAAAATTCTGGAGAGAAAGAATTAGTAAGGCCAGTGTTTGTCTGTAAGGTACATTATAATGGAGGCAAGTTTTGGGAGATGGGAATAATTCTATTTAACAAATTCTTTAAAATTATCTTCCATGTGCCAGATGTTTCTGCCAGTAATTGCAGCTAAACAGCACCAACCCTAAAAGGAAGGTATTTCATAGCAACCTTGTACATAAATCACGGTTCTGAAAACTTAAACAATTTGCCAATACACCAGCTTTTACACAGTAGAACAAGGTTTCCAATTCAAGCCTGTTAACTCCAAGGTCGGTGTCCTTGCCTCTGTGCGATCCTGCCTCTTGGACACAGG
>NW_022196904.1:173638222-173639102 GCF_008632895.1 Mastomys coucha | reverse complement strand
AGGAAGAATTTGCTCATCAGTCCTTTTAGAAACCACTTCTTCAGTGTCAACGTTCTGATATTTAGGCAAGTATTTCTTAGATTAATACGCATTAAACAAATGTAAAGTAATGTCATCATGTGCAGGGCACCCTGCTAGGCCCCATAGAAAGCAGCACACAGATGAAGACAATAGCCTTTTTCCTTGGGGGCATACAATACAGTAGCCCTAGAAATACTACATGGCAAAAGATGATTAATGACACAAGAGAAATTCAAAGTGCTATGAGAGCTCTGAGCAGGAAATGTTTACATCTGATTGAGGGAGCCGGAAAGACTTCGTGGAAGAGAAGTATATTAGGTAAGTGCAAATGAATGTATTCATAATGATGTGCTTCCCGGAGTAGCAATGGGATTTGGGAAAATGAAAGAGAAAAGAAGGGAGGGAGAGGAGGGGGGAGGAAAAAAAGGAATTGGGTAGTTAAGATGGGAGAAAAAGCAAAAAGAAGACCAAGAAACAGAAGGGGAGGGGAGGGTAAGAAGGAGACAGCCAGCCTGCAGGCAGGCGTGTGCTGCAGCCTGGCCCCAGCACAGTGACCCAGCCACTTAGCCTTGGGTGCGATGGACTCCCTTCTCCAGTGACCTTCCACTGGAGCACAGCATCTTCTTTACTCTCATCTCCTCTACTTGCCACTTGTAACTAACTTGAATTATTATTTAGCTCACTAGCTCCCAGTCTTAGAACAGAAAGAAACAAGGTAACATCCTGGAGGTTTTTAACTTGAAAGTCAGTCACCGAGGGAGCTTGCTCAACTGCAGACCTCAGGCTCCAAAGACCCATTTTGGTTTGGTTTGGTTTGGTTTGGTTTGGTTTGGTTTGGTTTTTTTTTTTTTTTTTTTTT
>NW_022196904.1:173630156-173638207 GCF_008632895.1 Mastomys coucha | reverse complement strand
TTTTGAGGCAGGGTTTCTCTGTGTAGCCCTATCTTCCCTGGAACTCACTCTGCAGACCAGACTGACCTCAAACTCAGAGATTTGCCTGCCTCTGCCTCCCAAGTGCTGGATTAAAGGCATGCGCCACCACCCAGAGAAAAGATCCATTTTTAGTAACTTAACACCTGACCAGGGAGGGACTTTGTATCTTTTAAAGCCACTCAGGATGAAATGCTGGTGTGCTGAGGACTACAGCTCAAGTAACGCCACAACCTAGCTTAATGGTTTCCCCAGTAAATAAGTACTAGATTCCACAGAGGTTAAAAGACTTGTTCAAGGTCACAAAGCCAGTTAGTGAAAGACCCAGTCCAGAACATGAATGAGTCCATGGGGTTCTCAGCCCTTTGTTTTTTCCCTATTACCCTCAATAAGCTACAAACTTGACTAGACGCAGGGCTCAGTGACATGCCTACTGAATAAGCATGAGAACCTGAATTCAACCCCTAACATCCATGTAAAAAGCAAGGTTCGGTGGCACATGTCTATAACTAGTGCTCGTCAACGGAGAGAAAAATAGATCCTTGGAATTTATTAGCCAGCCAGTCCAACCAATGAGCACCAGATTCAGTGAGAGGCCCTGCCTAAATAAATACATAATAGAGAATGATAGAGGAAGACATTTGACATCAATCCTGACCACACACACACACACACACACACACACACACACACACACACACACTAGAGTTCCCCTAAATATTGGTGTTGTAAACCAGTGATTCTAGCACTTGGGAGGTAAAGAGGCAAGAGGATCAGGAGTTTAGAGCCAGCTTCAAACATAGTGAGTTCATGTTATGGGACTTCATCTCAAGAGGCAACAATAAGATGTTGATTGGCATTATAGAAAAGGAAATCATCCCTCAGTTTCCAGAACCATCCATGTGACTCCCACTCTGAGAACCACAGCACAGAGGCCATAACAGCTGATGGCCAATGAAGGAGAGGATATGAGGGTATCAAATTCAGGTGACTGATAGTGATGAAGGGAAGTTAATTTGACTTGGGTGACATTGAAAATTTTGGTGTTAACTGTTAGCATCCAGAACCTGCCTGCGGCAGATATGTGGGCGGGTCCACAGACCTGTCGCCAGGGCAACGGCGACCATATTCCCAGAATCCATTGGGTTCAGCTCCCACCTTTACCTGCATTACTACGTCACCACACATATAAATATATGGGTACTTTCTTCCATCTCTCTCTCTTCTCTCTCTCCTCTCTCTCTCCCTTCACGCGCCGCGGTCCTCACTCCCCCCCCCTCCTAATTAAACTTCCAAAAACACAGAGCTGCTTGTATCTGGTGTCTGTGGACGCACCGCTGCGAGCCAGAGCTATCATTAACTATGCTAAGAATGAAGTTTTGCCAATTGTCCAAGTATAGGTATCCAGCCACAAGCTACTACTGGAGTTAGGTGGAGTTAAGGCTGGAGAAACAGTTGTTAGACAGGGGTATAGAATCATCTATGAAATGTGATCATGAGATGTGATTACGGAATGGCTAAGAGTGAGGGAATGCAGAATATAAAGGGGAAACCTTGTGAATTATGTGTTTCGATCGCAAGTGACAGAAACCCTTACACACTGTAGTTTAAATAACACAAGAAGCTCTCATATCACAGAAAAAAAAGCAGCAGACTGGGCTTGGGACATGGGCCTGCGTCAGTTCCCTCAAGTTTATTCCCTGCTTTCTGTTATTTTTGATCTAGATTCCTTAAAGGCTGTGAATGAGAATCAACAGCAATTATGCTCACATTATGTTTTACTTACAGCAAAAGAAAAGAAGAGAGAAGGGAGAGGAGGAAGGAAGGAAGGGAGGGAGGGGGAGGAAGTAAGAAAGGGAAGGGAGGAAGGAAGGGAGGAAGGGAAGAAGGAAGGAAGAAAGAAAGAAAGGAAGAAAGAAAGGGCAAACTAATTTCTCTCAACCATCAAAGGAAGTTTGAGCTTTACCAGATATCACATGTAAATGTCATGTGTTGGTTGCCATGATCTGATTTTTCTCATCTCTGTGGTATGAGAAACATGTTTATAAGAAAGGGCTGAGACTAGTTATAGTTTACCAGGGCACTGGGGATAAAATCAGTCTTACTCAGGTCTCCTGGCTGCAACACAATGAGAAGCTGAGACCATTTAAAATGCAAAAGGCCCAAGAACAGATCCTGTACAGTGATACAATATGGGTAGGATAGACAGTGCTCTAAGGAAATTGCGCTGCTATGGAAACCCCGGGCAGGAGAATGTGTCAGTGAGAATCCAACCTCCAACAAGGTGATAGGGATGATGAAAGATAAAGGGTCACTTGTTTGGGTGATTAAGGAAAGTATTGGTGGCCTTAAGATGGAAGCTTTAGCCGCACTCTGGTCATGGATGAAAGAGCAAAGACTGAGGATGCGCTAGAGAAGGACCCAGGTGGACAATCCTTTCAGAAAGATGCATGGTGGTGAAGGAAACTCGGGGAGAAGGGGCACATCACCTACTGCTTTCAGACAAAGGGAGATGAGAGGAGAGAGCAGCAGAAGAGGGATGAGAGATGCTATGAGAGACAGGAGCAGGGAGTGAGGTCAGCGGGAAAGGCAGGGAGGATTTTTGGAAAGGAAATTGGACACCTTGTTCTGCAGAGAGCAGCCTAGGAGGGGAGCCAGGATGGAAAGAGAAATGTTGGAAACAGAAATGTTGACTCGGAAGGAAGTTGGGGAGCCTCAGGGGCGTGTGTGTAATGGTGGAGGTGAAATTACCTCTAGAGGGCCAGAAGGGCTGGGTGTCCCAGGCAGGCCCTGAAAAATTTGGAACAACCCCTGGGGGATAATTAGGAGGCTCCAGAACATGAATGCAGAGACCGCAGACTTGCAAATCAACCTGGTCCTTTTAGAGAACAACCTGGCACCTCACAACAAAAGCCATAAAAGCATCCCCGGCCTTTGACCCAGTAATCCCTCTTCTGGGACTATGTACCATGGAAGTAACTGAAAAGTAAACACAGACTATTTGCAGAGAGATGTTTATGGCTGCCCTATTCATAATAATAAAATCCTGGAAAACACCCAAATGCCTTACAATTGGGAAATGGTTAAACAAACAACAGAGAACATTAATGTGTTAGAATATTATAGAACCATTACAAGTGACGAATGTGAGTACTCTGTCGATACCTAAGGAAGTATTTCCAGAAAAATGTTAGGCAAGCACAGTGGAGTATGAAATAAGACAGATAAGTTGATTTCTACCTTGGAAAGTGATGTTTATACAATGGTACGGTTCAAAAAAGGTCACCAAATTATGTAAATAGTCAGAGTGAGAAGGTAAAGAGATTTTTTTCCCCTCTTTAGAAAATTGCTTAAATATACATTTTTTTTTTTTAAAAAAAAAAGGAATTGGCAAGCAGCTGAAGCAAGCCAGCGTGAATGCGTGGTGACGGTGATCCATAGGACTATTGAGCTATCTCCCTTTGCAGAGAAAGAAATGAGAAAGGGCGGGCAGATGGCTAATTACTCTTAAGGTGGGTGGGTCACGAGGGCAGCGGTCACCAAGAGATAAGTTCCTTGCTGAGTAGCTTGTGACGTACAGAGCTTTGAAGAGAGCAAAACAGGTCAGAAGATAATAGAAAACAAGAGGAGGGGAGAGACTGCTGTGCCAAGAGCAATGAATGAGCAGGAGCTCTGGGCCCCTGAGAGAGGGTTATATTTCTGGAGGTCATGCGGATGATGAGGACAAATGGCCCGTGAGGGGAAAGCTGGATCGAGATTCCTGCAGTAAAAGAGGCTGATGGATAGAGATTTTAGCGAGAAACGAAGAACACGGTACACGCAACAGCCACTCACTTGCTTCTTCACCCAGCCAGGATATGTCGATCCTCCTTTGTATTCAGCAATGTTCCGGACATTGAAACAACAGGAGTGAAGAAGAGAGTGTGACTGGTCTCACCAGGAACTGTGTCCCACCAGATGGCCCCCGAACCGGATCCTTTGTTCATGCCTAGCGCACAGTCAGCGTTCAGTCACCTATGGAAGAAGTGAGATGAACGTTTGCTGATCATCTGAAGAAGGGACAACTAGCCATGCAAGGGTCTTGGAAGCATGGTGAGGGTTGTCATCGGGGCCTATAGGTTTGTGCCAGGGACTGAGGCATGAGGGTAGTTGGAGAGTTTGCTGTCCAGAGAGGTGGGCACAAAAGAGTTAGAAAAGGGAGACCATTCCTTCCAGAACCATAGGGAAGAGCAGAAGGGTTGGTATAGGATACAATATGTTAGGGCTAAATGCTAGATTTGAGAAGGCATTCATAAAGGAAACTATAAGAGTTATTTTATTCTGGAGCCAAATATGAGTGCCGATGGCCTGGGAAGACAGATTTAGATGATCCCAAGTTCATGTTCCAACACGGAAGGGGTTTTATCAAGTTGGTTTTTTATTTGTTTATTTGTTTTTATTTTTGTGTTTTAAGACAGGGTTTCTCTGTATAGTCCTAGTTGTCCTGGAACTCATTCTGTAGACCAGGCTGGCCTCGAACTCAGAGATCCTCCTGCCTCTGCCTCCCGAGTGCTGGGATTAAAAGTGTGCACCACCACACCCAGCTTCAAATTTTTATAGTAACAGAACAAAAAGGGTGGAAAATCAAGATAATTTTTAAGTACATCAGTGGAAACATCAGAGAGGCTGGTCACGGCAAGTCAGGAAACTCTGGGATAGGCGTAGATGCTGTCTGATGACACTCATAGCTTGTGCAGCAGTGGGAACCAGTTGTCTGCTAAATTAACACATTTCAAAGGAAACTGGTGCTGTGCACCTTCCAAATGATTTACGTGATGGCCACAAAGCTCTTAGTTCAGGCACAGAGGACAATAGGTGGCTCTCAAGAGGCCAAAGATAGCCCAAGATAATTAGAGTCTGGGCTTGCAACACTCTGAACCCTTCATAATCACCGAAGCTCTGTTCAATGAATCAGCCTTGCAGTGATTCAGTCTGAAGGTTCATGAAACACGCTTTTTAGAATTGCATTTTTATTACTGTTGTTGTTGTGTACGCGTGATGTATGTGTGTGCGGGTAACTTTCGGGAGTCTGTTCCCCCCTTCCACTGAGTTCCGACGACTGAATCCAGTTGTCCATCTTGTACACCAAGCTCTTTTACTGGATGAGCCACCTCTTGGTCCTTATGGAATGTTTTCAGTGTTTTGTGGCCTTCATTTATTCACCGCTCACTGGACACCTGCCTAGGCACGCACCCCTCCCTAGGGACTGTGGGGTCCTCGGAATGGGGAGAAATAATTGCTGAGCTTACCAAGCTTACAAGGTCGTGAAATTGCAATTGGTCTAGGAAACTGGGGCTTAGGCAGAAGCTGTCTCTGAGTTCCCCCAGCGGAGAAAGATGCTGACGATTGCCCAGGGCTCTGTCCCCTCCAGGTTACCTGGGATCCGGAGGCAGAAACAAGAATGCTCTTGTGCGCAGGTTTTCCTAGGCTTGGCTGGAGGCCTGAGGAACACTGGGAACCACGTTGCTAGAGAAAAGTCAGACCAACTACATAGCAGGGGCTGAGAGAGGGGGCAGGGAGGGTGTGGCCAGTTGGGATTAAGGAAATGGAAGAAGCCAAAGGGTTTAGCTATGGAGCCGAGCTCTGGGAGAGTAACAGACTTTTTCCTTGGGCTTTGCCTCTTCTCCTTGAGAAGGAATGAATTGATGAAGCCTGGCTCATGAGGCAGACCCTCTGCTAGCTTATTTAACACCAAGGTGGGGGAGCTGGCAGCAGGCTGGATTGGTCAGGTAACAAATCTTTCCCTCTCTTGAGACAATCCAGTTCTGCCCCTCATTGCCACATGTTCCTGGGTAGGTCACATGGTTTTCCCAAACTTTGTCCTCATCTGTAAAATGAGCCTAAAAACCCCAGAGGGTTGTCCTGAGGAGCATGTGAAATAATATATAATATATATTAAGGCTCCAGAATTCTAGCTATTGTTTGTTTTGTTTTGATGTGTGTGTGTGTGTGTGTGTGTGTGTGTGTGTGTGTAAAAGGGGGAGAAAGCACATGCACATGCATACATGCATGCATATGTGTGTACTTGTAGATTAATATAGAAGCCAGAGGTCAAAGGCCAAAGGTCTTGCCCAATCACTCCTCTACCTTATTTATATTTTGAGACAAGGTCTCTCATTAGTTGGGCATCCACCAATTAGCCTAGCCCCCGGGTCCCAAGAGCCCTCTTGTCTCTGCTTCCTAGCACTGGACTTACAGATATCTGGCTTTTTAAGTGGGTGCTGGGAAACTCAGTACCCATGTTTGTGCACAAGCCCTTTACTGCTACACAGGGAGACCCCATTTCTAGCAAACAAATACAAACTATGCCAAGTCCTATGGTCCCCCTCCCCTTGTTGTATGTAATGAGGAGACAGAGACGCCAACAAGGATAACAGAGCACAGAGCATGACCATTGTTAGAGCAGGAGACTTTGTACCAGAACCATGAGAAGGAGTAATTAGTTCTGCCTGGAGAGGGCAGGGAGGGCTTCCCCAGGAGGGGACTCTTGAGCTGGCCCATTAAGTGGATCACCTGGTGGAAATCGGGGAGCGGGGATGGGGGGGGCAGCCCAGGCAGGACAGCAAGATTTGAGGAAGAGCCACCCAACCTTCTGTCAGCCTGCAGTCTGGCAGGGAGACGGCAATGGCCGCCTGGAAGGTGGCTTAGGGCTTTCAGTACCAGTCTCTGTTAGGCTGGATCACTGGGCTGGTTGTGATGTATGCTCCATTTACAGTGGGTGTTTGTTTGCAAGGGTGGCTCTGCTCAGGCCACATGGCTCTGGTGAGACAGAAGCCATAATGGAGGAAGAAGGAAGACAGCGAGGGACAGCAGGAGGAAGGCTGCAGCTGAGACCAGGCCCTGCCCCTGCAGGCACACTGCAGCAGAAGCCCCAGCGTCTCTCTGTGATAGTTAGCCATCTCCAGTAGCACTGCATCCCGCTGCAGATGCCAGCACTGCCATCCAGACAGTCCCCACAGCAGGTGCTCTCTTGCACACAGGCTAAGACTCTGAGGTGAGGTTAGGAGTGGGGGTCCCAAGACATTCCCTGCCGTTCTGAGGCGTTCCATGAGCCCCAGGCAGGGCTTCTTTTGGGCTGACAGGAGGCAACCTCAGTCTCTTTTACAGGAGCGAAAGGACAGTCCCCACCTGTTAAGTTGGCTCTCCTTTTCAGAAAGAGCGAGCTGTGCTGATGAAGAGTGATAAGTGTCTTTCACTGGGGAGGAAAGGATTTTAATAAAGTCTGCTGATGACTCTTGCCCTGCTCCTCTGAGATACAGAGGCCCATTCTTCTTCCTGTTAATAACCCAGTGCAACTGTACTGCAGAGGGAGCCGGCTTGGGCTCTGTCTCAGCCCAGTGGCACCACCACACCCCCTCCAGCCAACGTCTTTTCTTCCTTCCTCGGTATCCTTCTTGCCCCGTGCCACCAGATCGCTCGCCTGCTTCCCCCTTCTTCTTTCCCTTTACGCCTGCTTTCTCTGAGAGGCCCACAGGCCTGGGACAGACGTCCTCATCAGGAAACAGGAGAAGGTAAGCTCCCTGTCATCCCTCAGTGACAACAGAAGCAGACCTCATCCAGAAGCTTTGTGTCCGTGGACTTCAGCCTGTATTTGAATCACCTTAACGCTTACTAATGGCAGACTTCTAGATGCTGTCCTGAGCCTCTGCTGTCTAGCTCAGCAGAGAGTCCTGAGATTCACAATCCCCACCGGCCCCTTGGAGCACAAGCAGGAGGCTAGACACCTATCTGAAAGCCTCAGAGATGAGGAGAGACAACTGCAGACTCAGACCTCTTCTCTTCTCTTCTCTTCTCTTCTCTTCTCTTCTCTTCTCTTCTCTTCTCTTCTCTTCTCTTCTCTTCTCTTCTCTCCTCTCCTCTCCTCTCCTCTCCTCTCTTCTCTCCTCTCCTCTCTTCCCCTCCCCTCCCCTCTCCTCCTCTCCTCTTTTCTCCTCTTCTCTCCTCTTCTCTCTTCTCTTCCCCTCCCCTCCCCTCCCACTCCTCTCCCCTTCCCT
>NW_022196904.1:173594882-173630040 GCF_008632895.1 Mastomys coucha | reverse complement strand
CCTCCCCCTCCTCTCTTCTCTGTTTCCATCTCCCTCCCTGTCTCCCTCACTCCCCACCTACCCCCATTCTGATTCCATTTAATATCCTTTTCCAAACTCCCACACAGTTGAGTCCTAACTCATGTTGGTGCACTGAGAATTTGAACTGTTTGGTGTGCTGAAACTGGTTTTGTGGAAAGAGTAGCTAATATGTACTGTGCATGTGTATGTTAGGAACCCAAGCAGACACTCTCCACACCTCACATGTCATTTCAATGATATTGAGGATCTCTTTGCCTTCCCTTTACTGCCCTCACATGATGCAACTGGGACTCTAGGCTGGCCAAGTCAGCCGAGACGGACATGCAAGCTGCTAGTGTGCTAGACACAGCCCTAACCCTCCACACTACACATGGCACAAGTGCACTGGAGTTGGTTACAGGGGAGGAGACACTGAGTGGAGCCACAGTGATGGTTTCTTTTTCTCAGACAGAATAGTCTTCAAGAGAAAATGGCTATTTTCACAATTGCCACTTATCCAGTGGCCTTCCCATGTTTAGCCTTCTGTCTTTCCTCCTGATAGACCTGCCTTCTCTTCACCTTCTCACAAGCTGGGCAGCTTGCCTACAGAGAGGCCTTAGAGATTCTCTCAGATGTCTCTCCCCTACAGCCTCGACACCAAAACCAGGAGGCTGGGCCATTGGAGCCAGCTTTATCCTTTACTGTTTTCTGACATTCACACCAGCCACCGCCATTTCTCCGTTCCTTCTAAGCTTCCTTCTATCGAGAGAAGACTCTGGTCACTTGAGCCTCACAATTGGGAGACCTCTACCATCTGTTACATTTGATGTCACCTTGCGTGTCTCCTTCAATGCTGCATATCGTTGCCTCCCTCACCACGGAAAACCTTTGTCACGAGAGTCAGCCCCTGCTTCTTCAGTATGGATTCTCCTTCAGCCACTAGGACGTTGCCTATGCAGGGTCCCCATCAAACAAGCTCCCCTTGCTCATTCTCTCTCATCCCAACTCCTTGTTCCTTTAACAGCTGAGTTTAAAAACCTTCACCTTCACATGCTCCGGAGGCTGAGCCTCCCTCCTATTACTCCTCTGCGTTCCATGTCTGTGGATCACACACTCTCACACGTATGTTCTTGTCTGAGAATTATTCAAAGGCTGGTTTTGGCCCATGCGTTTTTCTCTTCCCAGGCAGATGGTGTAGCTTTTAAGAACAATCACCAGACTCATTTACTCTTTAGCACCTACAACCCAGAACACAGAGAATGGCCTTTAGTGACTTTGTATTGAATTGTAACAATTCCTAAATGGCCATCCCTTTAATTACAACAAATGACTCTGAAGTCCCAAAGCCAATGGAGTGTGTGCTCTGTGGATGGAGATGATCAGATGACTTAGTGAGGACATCAATTGCAGAACTAAATGGTAGACACCTGCTTTGTAATTTCATATCATCTACTGACCCACCATGGAAGTCTGCGCCAAGGGAAGCCACTCCATCTCTGTCTTGAGATGTGTCAGGCCGCCTGTTCTGTGAGACCCTCCCAGCTTTGCCATATCTTATGCCCTGTGCTAAGCCATCCACATTTTCTCTTAGCCAATGGCCAAGGGCAATTCGCCCCTCTGGGCCTCACTTTACATACGTGTTGAATAGAATCCATGGTAACAGTAGATGATTCATAGAGTTTTTGTAAGGATTAAAAGACAATCCAGAAAAGCTCTTGGCCTACAGCTTGGCTCATAGAAACTAATCAATACGTGACGGTGATTATTAAGTCACTTGGCCCAAGTTGGGAGGGTGGAGTGAAGGCCCATCTCCTTGTGTTCTAGCTCAAGAAAGAAGCTGGAGAGCACATAAAGCCATTAGATCTCTGAATAGGTCATCTGGGGCCCTGGAGCTAGGACCTTGCCCAGCCATCTTACAGTGTCCCATTAATGACAGCTGTTGGCAGTTGGGGTGACCCTATTGTATAGTCCCATCGATTTTCCCATTATCTTTAATGCTGTGTATTAAAGGCTTTGCAGATCCACTCTGTTACCTTCTTTCTTTATTATCTCCAGGGCCTGCCCAACTCCTTGGGAGGATTAAATTGCCTGGATGCAGTAAACCTCTCCAGAGGGTGAGAAACCTCTTCTCCAGACAGAGCCTGGAGGACAGAAGCCATGGTGTCCCTCTGAACTGGCTGCTCCGGTCATGCACACAAAGGCGGCACCCTACGGAACTGGAAACTGGTAAGCTCCCAGCCCACTGCTAGTTGCACAACAGATGCCACTGCACCGGGGGCCTTGCCCTTCTGTTACTTGGTTCACTTAGGCTTTGTCTGATCCTGCTTAAGGGTTGTCTTCGTGCCAGGTTCTCCACCTGCATTGTATATCCTGCTCTCTGCCGGCCCTGTTTATCTCTGGGCTCTTTTTATTCAGTAATTCCATATGTTATCTTGGATCCTAACCCACATGCAGCTGGGCAAAAGACCTGTTTGGAATTTCAGTGAGCCTCGCTCTTCTTCTTTGTGAAATGGGAATATGAGTTCTCCCATTAAGACGGCGAGGAAATGGAGTCCATATGGCTCTCTAAGCAAAAGAGGCCAGGGGAACTGCTGTTATCTTTAAAGTATGACCAAAGATAATGAGGTTGATATTTCATACTACAACTCATTTATGCAAATTAATTCTCTCCTATTCACCTTGAAAAGCAAAGCACAGATTCAAAGATGTGCCGGCCACCTACCCTCTGCTGGCATCCTCATCAGTAAATGCTCACTGTCTGAAATGGGGTGGGCTGGAGTCTAGGAAACGGCCACTCAGAGCCAAGTCCCTTGAACCACTGGGGATCAAACAGAATAATCTTCCCCCTCCCGGAGACAGTAAAGTAGGGAGATGACTTTGTTGTTAAATTGGTGCTACAGGTTATCTCACTAAGTTTCCAAAAGTACTTTTCAGTAAGTGTCGCTTCTCCAGACCACGGCTTTAAAGGGAAATGCCCTTCTAGGAATGAGCTTTGATCTGATTAGGTATTAAGCAGGGCTTTATTGCTGGCAGGTGAAAGAGACGTGCTCAAACTGACTGAAGTGGGAAAATGACTTATCAGCTCAGGGACAGAAACACTTTCCATTAGATCTTACTTCAGACACAGCTGGATCTAGGGACAGAGATGGCATGATCCGGCAATCGGAGCCCTGGCTTGTCCTCTCAGATTGTGTTGTGCATGTGAGTGTGCGTGTGAGTGTGAGTATGTGTGCATGTGAGTGTGCATGTGAGTGTGAGTATGTGTGCATGTGAGTGTGCATGTGTGTGTGTGCGTGTGTGTGTGTATGTATGTGCACATGTGAGTGTGCGTGTGTATGTATGTGCGCATGTGAGTGTGCGTGTGTGTGTGTGTGTGTGTGTGTGTGTGTGTGTGTGTGTACAAGGTCAACCTTTGCTGTTGTTCCTTAGGAGCCACTGTTCTAAGCTATCACCTCCTGTTGGTCGGCAGCTGTCCATGTAGGCTCCTCAGGGTCAGCCAGTGATCCCTGGGGGACACCTATCTCTACTTTTCAGATGCTGGGGTTCTAAGCACATTCCGTTAGACCCAGGGTCTAGCATTTTATGTTTAGTCCTGGGGATTGAACTCAAGTCCTCCTGCTTTGTATGGCAAGTGCTTTACCAACTAAGCCATCTTTCAGATCTTTCAGATCATATGGTTTGTATGTTTGGCCCAGGGAGTGGCACTATTAGAACATGTGGCCCTGTTGGAGTAGGTGTGGTCTTATTGGAGTAGGTGTGTCACTGTGGGTGTGAGCTTTAAGTCCCTCCTCCTAGCTGCCTGGAAGCCAGTATTCTGCTAGCAGCCTTCAGATGAAGATGAAGATGAAGATGTAGAACTCTCAGCTCCTTCTGCATCATGTCTGCCTGGATGCTGCCATGTTTCCACCTTGATGGTACTGGACTGAACCTCTGAATCTGTAAGCCAGCCCTAACTAAATGTTGTCCTTATAAGAGTTGCCTTGGTCATGGTGTCTGTTCACAGCAGTAAAAACCTTACTAACACCTCTGCTTTTTGTTTTTTGTTTTTTTTTCCCATCAGGCAGACCTAAATATGGTGACCACCAGCAGCTCAGTCTTAAAATGCAATGAGGAAGAGTTTCACTTTATCACAAGTTTCAACAAAAGCCTCAGATCAGAGCATCAGTGGTCTGTCTGGTATCATGACTCCCTATGAATGATCATGGTCAAGGATATGAAATTTGTTGGCTTATATTTGTATTCTTAGAACTAGACTGACCCTGCATGAATGTAAAAATGATAGAATCCTAGAAGATTTCCTCCCTCCCTCCTCCCTTTCTTCCTTTCTTCCCTCCCTGTCTTCATCCCTCTCTCCCTTCCTTCATTGTATTTTTTTGTGAGATGTCTTGTTATATAGCTCAGTCTAGCCTTGAATTCACAATACCTGTGTTCCAGCCTTCCTAGAGGTGGAATTATAGGCAAGTCCTATCACCCTTGGCTTACTTTAACTCTTTTTTTTTAAGTATTTATTTATTTATTATTTATACTTTTGGTGTACCCATGTTTTCCTGCTTGTATGTGTGTATCTGCAGCAGTCCATGGCTGGTGCCTTCAGAGGCCAGAAGAGGGCATTAGATTCCTGGGACTGGAGTTACAGGTGGTTGTGAGTCCCCATGAAGGTGCTAGGAACTGATCAGGATCGGCTTAAAAGCAACAAGTGTTCTTAACCACTTAGCCATCTTTCTAACCCACCCTTAATTTAACTCTTCATAACACACACACACTCACACACACACACATCCTTAAAAGCAAGTTATAGGTTGAGAAAAGGTTTTGACAGGGTGCTGGGGATCGAACCCTGTTCATGTTAAAATCATTCTATTACTGAGCCTCACCCTCAGCTCTTTGTCTTTTGGGACCGTGTCTTGCTGCATAGCTCAAGACACTCTTGAAACTCTTGATCCTTTTGCCCTACTTCCTGAGTTCGGGGATTACAGTGTATGCTGCCATACCCAACTGAGGAAACGAGAAACACTGCCATTTCACTTTGGCTTGCACTCTGCCCTGAAGTGTAGTTTATCTGGAGAGGTTGGAGAGGTTCTGGCCAATCAGCATGGGTGCATTCTCCTACATTTTCCCTCTTACACAATATCTGACCGGAACGTTAGGCAAGACTGTGGTGTGCATAGAGTTACAAGCCAGTTTGGAAACAGAACTCTTTTCAAAGGGCATCCTCTTCTCTACATGCCAATCAGATAAAAGCAGCTCTGTACAGGCTGACCTGGGACAGGTAGGAGAACCAAGCCCCAGTCCTGAGCACCCTCTTCCTCTTTCTCCCTTCCCCTCAGGGTCTACTGCATGACTGAAGACTCTGGAGTCAGGCAAGCCTACATTGAAAACCAGCAGGATATATTAAGCTAACTGTCTCTTTACACTCAGTGACACTCAGTGCTGTCTATCTGGGGCTTCAGTGCCACAGTGATAAGGGACACAGAATGAACACTTAATGAACACATAATGTCATATCCTATGCCCTCATTGTTTCCTTTAACTCCCATGACAGCCCATGAGATGACAATTATTATCATTTTTACAGGAATGGGAAGAATGTTTGGGAATGGTGCGTAGCTGGCAGGACGCAGAACTGGCGTCAAACAACCACATGCTGCCTTGGAGGTTTGAGAGGTGCCCACAATGAGACAGGTGCTGTACCAGCTACCATGCTCAGGACTGCAGAATCATTTTGACTTGGCAGAACCCTAGGAAGGAAAGAATCCAGACACCTACAAGCACAATCTGTGTGAATCTATATACATTTCAGTATCTATCAACCGATTGTAAATATGAAGAGATAAGAGTCAGAAGCAATAGCTACCCTTCATGCTAAGGTGCATGGAACTTTCTCCTGAGAAAGATTCATGTGCTGGCAATGTTTTGTGTTGGTCTGGGTGAAGATTACACAGATGCACAAGTATTTAGGAAGCCACCAGGCTGTACCTTTAGTGCTCGCATGATTTGTTAAATTTGTTTGTTGTAATTTCAAATTCTATTTTTTTTTCCAATTAAAATTTGTGTTTGTGGGGCTAGTGATGGCTCAGCAAGTAAAGGTGCTCGGTGCCAAGTCTGACAATGGAGTTTAATCCTCAGGACATGTGTAGTAGAAGGTGAGAGCAGAGTCCTACACACGAGTTGTGGCATGTGCTCCTCCAACACACACACACACACACACACACACACACCAAATTTAAAATGGTTATCAAGAAAAGCTCTCACTCTGTACCCCAAAATATCCTGGAACTCACTAGGTAGCCCAGGCTGGCCTCAAATTTGTATCCATCTTCCTACCTCTCAGCCCTTCCAGTGTTAGAATTATAGCATGAGCCACACCATGCCTGACTAGTCACGACTGTCTTTTAAAATCAAATGTGAGGACATTGTACCAGCAAATTAGCCAGTCTAAGATCATTCTGTGAGAACCTTCCAAGGACGGTGTGACATGGTCTTCCTGGTACCTCAGCCCAGTGGTGTCTTCAGTGAATCAGGGTGGGACGAGCACTGTGCAGAGATTGTCAGTGAGAAAACTCTGTGTTGCTTCTGGTGGCCTGGGGTGACTTCAGATATCCAGAGCCGGTTTTCAGCCACCTTGCTCTGCCAGCCCCTCTATACCTCCATCCTCTGCTCTGCATTTCGGGCTGGCGGTAACGCTGCCTCCCCTCTCCTCAATGCTTGTGCTGTGGGTTGATGCTACCGAGGTACTTCCTAGGGATGGGCCCAGGACACTGACCTAGGCCTGAGCTCATAACTAGGACTGCAGCCAGAGACATAGTGCAGGAGAAGGAAGCAGGGCCTTCCCAAAGCAATCCGAGCCACTCTGTCTCCTGCCAGAAAGCCTGCTCCCTGTGCTCAGTGTCTCATGGGACAGTCTTCAAGCTCCCCAGCGAGCCCTCCAGGGACCATGGCTGTCTATTTAAACATTACCTAGGTCCCTTGCCTTTTCGTTCCTCTATAAACACAGCTTCTATTTTTAGGCTCCTTTGTAAGAGAGACCCTGGGATTCAGGCCAGGGATCTTGGGAGCTAGGAAACCACAGTCCCGGGGGCTAGATCACAGTATAACAGAGCGAGTAAGATGGCGGCAGCCTTGCCATCAGCCAGCCAGGATCAGTGTGGCCAGAGGGAGCCCCACTTCCATGGGTATGCAGGCACTGTCAATATCCTCCTCACCCCCCCCCCCGCCCCAATGCGCTCAACCTCCAGGAATCAACGGCACTCAAATCAAGCTAGAGCTGGGCCACTGCTCTTCACTTCAAACTCTGTGGCATCTCTCTTTTCGCTGGGAGCTGTGGGCTACTTATGTTTGAGGGAGGGGACCAGTGCTCAGATAGAGCTGGCCTTTGCACTGAGGCAAGGAGGCTCAGGGGGAACCGATGGACTCACTGCCAGCACTTGAGGTGGGAAGCCAGATCACTAAGAGACACCCTTTTCTCCTGTTGGGACCAAGCTAGGATATTTAGATTTCATGTGAGACCACAGCAAATAATGAAACATTTTTAACAGCAACAAAAATGACCCAGCCGTATGTATTTTTTGTTTTTCTGCTTGTTTGTTTTTTAATGTTCCTTGGCAGATGGTTCAGTGGATCAAAGCACTTGCTGTACACACAAGCCTGGAAGCTGACTTTGATCCCTGTAACTCACGGTGGAAGGAGAGAATTGACTACTGGAAGTTATCCCATGGCCTCTTCATATGCCCCATGGCACATATGCCCACACTCGCATACATACAATGATAAATAAATATTTGATATTACTTTGTATAGGATGATCTCAAGAAGAGGCTGGAGACAGCAAATGTGAGAGGAAGGACTCCAACAAGCATGTGTGCCTAGCACTGTGCTGGGCCCTAAACACCCCAAGCGTTGACATCCTCAGGAAATAGCTAATGGGGTGAGTGACCGAAAGGAACCATGCTTATCAAGGAAGTCTTGTCTGGCAGGATCTTCGGGAGAACCCACCTACAGTTTTAAAGATCATTCTCAAAAAGAATGGATGGGCACTGGGATGGAAGAGGAAGGAGGGTGGCCATGCAGAAGGTCATTACCACATCGTGGGAAAGCTGCTGAGAGAGAGCAGTGCTGGGCTGCAGCATGGGGTGGAGCCTGGAGGAACTGGTCACAAGTTAGGGGAATGGGGGAAGAAGTCAGTAGATTCCAGAGCCCTGGCTTGGTGGCAGCCATAATAGGAAAGTGAAGGACCCCTTCCTATTCGGTCTCTCCTGAACACCCAGTCATATGATCTCAGCTTTGCCATTCCTTTATCATACACACACACCTTGAATCCAAAGTCTGTGCAGCTCTGGACAAGCTCTTCCAGGTACAATATGCTCCGTGAACAACTGCCAGGGGAGCAAATGTGAACTCTCAAGAAAACATTTGAAACAATCCCAGTCCTGTCCACACTGATTTCCCTCCTTTCTCGGCATCCCCCCACCTCTTCCTTGCACCCCATCAGTGACAGACAGGCCCTAGGGCTCAGGGGTAGAAGTGGCCAGTGGGCACAGTGCCACCTGGAATACTTAAAACATGAATTGCGAGTCAAGTGGCCCCTCTCACAGTTAATCGATGGCGGCATATCCTGATCGCTTTCATTATTATTATTTTCTTATGCATGTGTGATCGGGAGATTTATTGTTGAGGCTACAGAGGCAAAATCAATTATTCATGTTATAAATTAGAAAATGATTTATGTCTACAGGAGACGGGGCCTCAGCGAGCCGAGCCCATTACAGATAAGCTTTGCTGAAAGGACCAAGATTTATCTGTAAACTTCACAAATTGCAGCTCCGCAATCCAGTCCTGTTCTCAACCCCTCCCCCCCAGGGCACCCATCCCTCTTCCAGAGTCCTTCTGTCTTTTCCTGTCACGGACTGTCCCCTTAACTCCTGGTTCCTCTCCCTAGTTCCTCTAACTTCTCTTTCTTCCTCTGTCCTGTTTCTCTCATTTGACAAATGTCCCCAGGGCGTGCTCATATCTCTTCTGGGGGTCAGACACACTTGAAGCTTCTATACAAACTTTCCAGTTGTTCCTATGGAGGGGACAGGGAAGTGAAAGACTGAGAAAGAATTCCCTAGGGTTTGGTTCATTCACAAACTTTTTGAGGATGAAGGGCTGAATCATACTGCTCAGAACGGCTGAAGGCAATAATTACCCAGCATCTCCTGCTGCCTAGCCCCTGCTCTTCTCAGAGAGAAGCAAGGTGACGATGTGACCCAGCTCGTGGACTTTACGTCAACAGGTAAAAGTTGATCCTTACTGTACTGCCAAAAGGGTGGCCCTGGACCAGTCACTGATACTTGTTAGACCTCTGTTTCTTTGCTACAAAATGGGTTCCCAGCATGAACACCACCTCATTGCACAATGAAGAATCAAGACAGCAATAAGGACATCGGCCTCAAAGCAGTACCAGACACACGGGCGTGCCCAGGGTGTTGACTTCACACGGGTCGAGGAGAGACCATGGAGAGAGCATGGCTCTCCTTGTCTGTCACTCTTGAGCCCCATAACATAGCACAGTTGTCCCGGATTAATAGGAGAATGTGGGAGCTTGGGTCCTGGAGAAAGGTAGGGGTGTGTCCCAAAGACAGCATGCCAGGTGAAGTGTCATAGGTAAAGGAAGAAGGGCACTTCTCCCCACAAGAGGAAAACTAGCGCCATCGGCTTGCTTCCTAAGCACCCATGGGTCAGCTTACACTTGTTCCCTTACTGCTGCCCCACCCCACCCCCACCCCAGTCAAATAGGGATTGCAATAGTCCCCTTGCTCACCCCACAGGTTGCTGTATCGAGTGAAAAGAGGAAAGACTTAACGATCGTGACAACATTGTACAATTTTTACTGCATTGTGCTGTAGGAATAATTGCATGGAGAGAGAGAAGGAGAGAAGGAGCAGGAGAGGAGGGAGGGAGAGAGGGGAGGAGGGAGAGAGATGGGCGGGGTGGGAGGGAATATGAGCGAGCACTTCAGGCTTTTGGAGGACAACCACAACAAGAATCCACTTAAGAAGAATTAGTCTCTTAAATGATCCAGTAAATGCTCTTAGGAAGCCTTGGAATGGCCCCAAAGCCCTCTGGGAATTCTTCACACTTCCCAAGGACTGTGGCAGCCCTGCCAGGCCACTGACACCTGAGTCCTGGCCCCACAACCTCACAGATCTGAAGCTACTACAAGGGCACAGGGAGCTCTCATATGCAGCTCAGTGCCAGGCAGGATGTATTGACCACACAGAGGCTGCCCTTTGCTGTGTACCCATGCCTGCCACACCAGGCCCAGGTATACCAGGAAAGCAACTCAAGCAGAGTGTGTGGTCTAGTGGAGGGGACAGATACAAAGTATACACAGCAGTCTCTAAATTGAAAATACTGAAGAGAAAAAAAAACTTCTGCAGGGAATAAGAATGGAAAGTGAAGGTCCCCGAGCAAGGGACAAGCTCTAGGCTGGCAAGTTTCTGTGATTCTCCTCCAAGGGAATTCATATTAAAAGACAGAGTCCCTTCTCTCTGCCCCCCTGAATGATCATGAAGATCAGATCTCAGGTTTTCCTCATTCCATAAAGTCTCCCCAGAACCCTAGACACTTCCCTACTTTCACGGAACTAGCCCTCGTAGTTTATCCTGAAGTGTGACTTTAACTGTTCTCAGCACCTCCAGGCTGTTTCCTGAAATCTGGATACCCTTCTTGCCTCTGTCCTGTGGTATGGCCCCTAAGTGTCCTGCAGTGACTCAGGCAAGAGTCAGCTTCAAGAACTTCTGGGAACACGAGTCTCATTTCTTCTTCTAATTCTCTGGGTGAATCTAGGGCTTATATGTGCTAGGCAACTGCTTTATCCAAACACTTGCTTCTTTTTTTTTGAGACAAGGTCTGAGTAAGTATCCCTGGCTGATTTTGAACTCACTCTATCTCAGGCTCGCCTTGAGATTGAAATACTTATACCTCAGCCCTCTCAGTGCTGGAATTATGGGTACATGTGATTATTCCAACATGCTCAGATTGACAGTCTTTTGAATTTTTTTTTTTTTTTTTTTTTGGTTTGTCGAGATACGGTTTCTCTGTGTAGCCCTGGCTGTCCTGGAACTCACTCTGTAGACCAGACTGGCCTCAAACTCAGAAATCTGCTTGCCTCTGCCACCCAAGGGCTAGGATTAAAGGGTGCACCACCACTGCCCTGCTTGATGTTTTTCTTAACTTGAACAATAAGCCTCAGACTTGCCTCAGCTCCAGAGATATTCTCATGGTCCAAACCACTAGATTCAACTTTAATTCTTTCATTTGAATCTCCAAATACTAGAATATCAGCTCTTTCTCTCTGAATCCCCATTTCCTTTAACAGAATTTAGGTGATAACCACTCCCTCTTGTTGTGTAACAGTTCTCCCTAAGATGGAAATATTCTATCCTGCAGAAAGCTCCTCAAACAGAAAGGTAAACAACTCAAAATAGCTTCAGGAAGTCCCTGAAACTGATTGGATTCACTAGCCCCCACCTTCTCCCCTAACATAACAGGCAATAAAAGCTGAGAATGTCCTCTCAAACAAAAGGAAACTAAGTTTTGAAGTAGACTCTGAGATAAGACCACTTGTCTGGAAGATGCAGTACAAGCCAAGCTTCTTGAAGGAGGTTTAGACCAGCGTCACTTGGAAAGGACTCTCTCCAACCTGTTGAGTTGTCTACAGGCTGTACAGTGTGCCCCAGGTTCCTAGCTTTTGTGAGCTGTCACCTATGCTGGGATGGGCCTTGGTGATGCAGCTGTCTTTGAGTCATTTCTGCTCCTGTAAGTAATCCCTCACCAAGAAGTAATGCTAATAAAACTCATTGATTGACCAACTTGGACTTTGGTGGTATCTGTACTTTAGTCTGTCATGGGATCCCTACCTGGGGTTGAGTAGACGGGTGTGCTGTCTACACCACTTCCACATGGGCCACGCCTATGCTGCAGCTCAAGGTCATTAACATGGCAGAGAAAGTCTTTTGAAAAGAAGTCCCCGTCTTCTTTTCTATTAGAACCACTCACTGTGGGCTGTCCCATCTTCATGCCTTTCCTTGCTCTTCACTCAGCATCAAGATCCTGTTAGAATATCTTGTGCCCTAGCTCAGACATAGCCTTCAAGTTCTTATGGAGAAGGGAGCGGCACAGTGTGTGGGGGGAGATCTAGGTCTGGGTCTTGGCTTTTTAATAACGATCTGATGTCACCCAAGACACTCACGGAGCCCTAAGCATCCCTATGTTTATTTTATTTGTTTGTTTTTTAGGCATGGTCTCACTATAGAACCCAGGCCTATGCACCACTATACTGGGCAGTATCTCTTTATCTTAACTCAGCTTAAAGGGACAGATGATGTTGAACCCAGACAAAGACATAGGGAGCAGCATTTCAGTATATGACCAGGATTTACAGGAGCCACCCATCATGCACAGGAACAAAGGCTTGATGCTAATGCAGAGTGGAGTAAACATACCAGGGATGAGGATACTTGGGGAAAGGCACCATGGGGGCTGACAGATTACAGCACAACTTCTGTCTTTGGGTCCAGGAAGGAAACTGGGGACTTGGGAGGGAGAAAAAGTAGCAGATGCAGACACATAACAGGGGCCAGTAGCTGCTCTGGGACACCAAACTGCTTTGATGGAAACGGAGCATCAGCTCCTGCTAGAGAGGAAAGTGCAGGTTGATGAACTAGCTTTGGCAACGCTTGGTTACCTTGTCCTGCCAATAAAGTCACCAGGATTGAAAAATGGAACCAGCTCCTTCCCTTGTCCTTGTCCTTGGGTGTTCTATGTGTCTGAGCTCTGTCCTTTACGCTGCCAAAGCTACCTTGGCTGTCCCTCGCTCCTAGGTGGTGCAATGCCCACCCCCAAGTGTTCCTCCCATGTAGGTAATGTAGCCGTTCTTTAGTGGGTATTAAAGGTCTGCATGGTGCTGGAACTGAAGATGTCTGAATTAAAGGGGAGGGGACTGGAACTGAAGATGTCTGAAGTGAATTAAAGGGGAGGTGCATAGGTTAGAAGGGAAGAGACCCACCTGAACTCTCATACCCAGGGACAGGTACCCGTGACTGTTTGAAGACTAAAATGTCTCAATCTACAGTACTTACTAGGAAAGATACAGGATATAGTAGTTCCAGCATCTGCTATGGGCTCTGCTGCTTGGTAGCTAGCTGTGTGACCTTGGGCAAAGTAACTTAATCTCTCTGGGCGACCATGTGCTCATCTGAGAATCCAGGGAAATGATGCATAGCTTACAGAGTTCCTTGTAAGGACTAGATAAAGTTATTTGCTTAACACGGTGCCTGGCATTTTTATGACTGCTTTATAAGTGGTAGCGGCTATTATTATTAATAATAATAATCCTCCCAGCCAAAGTTTCCTGCTTTCCCTCTAAACCATGTGGGAAGGCCAGGAATTAGAGCAAAGCAAGCAGAAAGAGCTTGAGGTTGACATTAGCCCTATAATTTCGGCTGAGAAGAAAATATACTCGTGCAAGGAGTAGACTTGTGTGAGAACTTGAGAGCGCTGCTTCAAATCCCCTTTGGCATGCCATCAACCAGGTCGGTGGGCATTAGGATGGAGTAGCCCTAAGGTTTATCTTGCCCTGCTCAGGTTGGGTACTCATGGGGTCTTCAAAAGACTCCAGCTGGGAGTCAGGAAGAGAAAAACAGAAACTAGGCCTGGGTTTTTCCTCTCTCAAAGGATCTCTTAAACCTCAGTGCAGAAGCCTAGCATGCATGTAATAAATGCTTAATACATTTTTTTTTGTTGTTGCTTAGAAGGAAAGAAGATCGGAGGATGAGCTGGAAGAAGCCTAGAGGAGAGGAAGAAGGAGAGGAGGGTGCTACAGAGGAGGCCAGTAGGAGCAACTTGGGGGGTGGGGGTCGGGTCTGACCCACACCTGCCCCCTGCCTGTGGTACCCGCCAGCTGAGCATTCTGCTCTGTCCGGAAGCTTGTTTGCATGTGTTCTCACCTCATCAGTCCTCCCCAGGCAGCTGGTCCAAAGCTCAGCTGTGCAGATGCTGGCAAAGCCCCTGCGCCCCCTCCCCTGCAGCCCCGGGCCTCAGGTGGCCGGGCAGGTAGAAGCTAAGGCTCCCAGATGCTCCCTGCCTCCCTCCTCGACTGACCCCGTGCATCTTTTCAGCTGCCATCTCGGCTGCTCTCCCTGCTTCACTGCCCAAGCAGCTCATTGCTGTGCTCTCCCTCAGGCTTTGGAGCCTTCCACGCCTTTGCGGCTTGGCCTGCTTCACCCTCTGAGACAGCCCGTGAAACCTTCCACATCCACCTGCCTGCTTGTAACTGGCTCTCCCCCGGCCCCGCCCCCTGCCCGACCCACCACCACAACGGGGAACTTTCCATTCCCTGGGTGGTGGTTCTACTTATTAAATCAGAGTATCGGCTCCTGTACTCTCTGGACTCTGAGACACCCCGGGTGGAAAACTGCCCCCACTAAGCCACCTCTAAATTTAGTCACATCCTTGGTCCAGAACATTCTCTACTCCTCTTGTCACTCTGTGCCCTTCTTCTCCTGCCAAAGCCCATAGATAATGCTTCTATAATTTCCTCTATTTCTTTGTCTCTTGCCTTAGAGATAGGACAAAAGGAGAGGCTCAAATGCCACCTCCTTCATGAAGCCTTCCCAGAAAGTCAACTTGCAAAATAACTCACTTTGCTTACAACACTTCAGAGAGTCCCAGGCTTCCTGCATGAGTCAGACATGTGCCTTGTCTGCCCACCCCACCCAACACTAATTTTAGATCAGGGACCCTCTTACTCATCCCCGCTTCCTTGGCACCTGGCGGCGTCTTGCTTACATCAGGTTGCCAGGCACTCACTCCCTTAGAAGCTGAAAAGTTGTATGGTTAAGAAAGATGGTGTTTCAGGTCCTAATCCCCCAGGGGAAGGTGCGATGACCTGGCTGCTTTCTTCTCCTGTCCTGTGGGTCTCAGATGCAGAAGAGGCCATATCCACCTTATGTTCAATTCCCATCTGTCACTGTGTCTCTAATGACTGTCTCCCTATGTACCTGTGGTTTGGGGATAGTGTATTATACACTAGAAACTTCAGATCTTTTTCCTCCCCATGAGTCTGTACCCAGGGAGTTCTTTCCTCTTCCACACACACATGCTCAGATGCGTATATGCACACATCTTAATCCATATAGTTTATTTCCTCCTATTTGGAGAAAAATGCACAGTTTGCTTCGTAGTAGTGTTTGCCTTGCTTTCATGTACTGTAGTTACCAGGAGGTTATCTCTTGTGGGGCAGTATTCATCCTTTATCTATGTCCAGTTTTCTTTGTTAATGTCCTAGTGACTCTTGAAAGTTAAAAAACAAAACAAACAAACAAACAAAATCTTAGCACTTGCTGGGTGGTGGTGGTGCACACCTTTAATCCCAGCACTTGGGAGGTAGAGGCAGGCGGATCTCTGAGTGAGTTTCAGGACAGCCAATAGCGAAGGTTACACAGAGAAACCCTGTCTTAAACCAACCAACCAACCCCTCTGTATCCTTTCTCCATACCCATCAGTCAGTTGGTTCTTGGGAATGTTTCAGAACCACACGTACTATTCCATGTTCAGAGTTGCCATGGGCATCCTCTGGGTCTCGATCCCATCTTGGCTCAGGGCCATCCCTCAAGGGTTCTGGAACAGGAAAGAAGATGAGACATGGTAATCCAAACTTCTGATGCTAGAGGTGCGGAGCCTGAGGTTCAGAAGTGAACTAACTGCTCAGCGTTACGCTGACAAATTGAACACCCCAAGACTTTAGGGTCCCCTGCCATGTTTAACTGTGTTTGTAGTACCTCTCATGATGATACAGGGCATGGCACTTAACAAGCACAGGCATAGTGGACAGAACCAGGTTCTAAACAGGGGCCCCTGACTGGTCCAGGCTCTTTATACCTGCCAATGTATAGGCTGCTGGACCTGTCTCCAGCCTCTGCTTACCCCTTTTCATCTGAACTGTGCTCAACATCCAGTTGGTGCATCCTTGGCAGACCGTCTGCCTCAGAACTTAACATAGGCACCTACGAACATGGCTATCATCCCTTTTCCTCTAAGACTACATTGCCATCAACTTTTCCCAGGAACAAAGCCCTGACTAGTGTATCTTGTTGGGGTTGACATAGACATCCCAAAGCCATGAAAATCCAGACATCTTCCTGGCAATAGAATCAATTAGCCAGTGGTGAGCAGGTGCAGGAAGGGTAGGAGACCAGACAGTGGGAGGTAGAGGAGCTAGAAGTGGGGAGCCTTCAACTAGTCCGGGAAGCAGAGACAAGAGTTAGGATCTGTCCCACAGGAAGTGTGCTTCACAGGAAGAGCCCCTGAGAAAGAGAAGCTGGCCATGCTCACTGTTGGAATGTAGACCAGCGTAGACCAGCAGGTGTTGCGTGCAGATGGTGTCTCCACGGAGTGTTTTCTTGTCTGGGTGAGCTGTGCTACCAATGAAGGACTGTCTCAAAGCCTCCTGATGTCTTCGGTGGAACATCCAAGGCCAAGACACCTTTGCTAGGCTACTGAGGCTGCCATAATATGGTGCTAGAGATGGCGGCTCAGAAGCAGCAGTCTAGGGCTGGCAAGGTGGTTCAGCAGGTCCAGGAGCTTGCCACAAACCCTAAGGGCCCGAGTTCAATCCCTGGAACTCACGTGGTGGAAGGAGAGAACTGACTCCAACAAATTGCCCTCAGACTTGGCTATGTAATTTGCTTTGCCCAATGAGACGAAGCAAACATATTTGTTAACAGAACGTGCCGGTATGTTCCAATGTCTTGTACACCTGCGTTTGTTAGTCATGTGCCTCTGCCACGCCATGAGATGCACCTGGGCTAGCCTGCTGGGCATTCATTAACTCCTTTGTCTCATTTGTCCCAATCATCTGAGCCATCAGGTTGAGGCTATCCTAAATTAGCCAACAGCAGGCTAGCCTCCCCAAAAAGGAGGGAAAAAACCTCAGCTACTGCAGGCCCTACATCTAGCCGAGTGCAGCTTTAATCACTGGCCCATGACAAGATAAACAACTGCTTACGGTGTTAAGCTTTGGGGTACTGGGATATTTTGCTAGTTGGCATTACCTCTCTGTGGCAACAGGAAGCAGATGTGGGACACAAAGCAAGGCAGGAAGAATCCAAGCCCCAGACAAGAGTCAGTCACTCAGTGTCTGGAACGTGAGGGACTCAGAAACCAAGACCCCGATGAGACAGACTGGCCGGAGGCTTCAACCCCACATCATCCTCTTCCCTGCCTTGTGTCTCCAACTCTTCCTGAGCTTTGTCCTTCACCGCTGCTCCGGTCGGTTCTTTGTGCACCTGCCTGACTCTGGCACTAGATTGCATATGCCTTGGCTTATCCATCACTGTCTCTCTTCTCTTCATGTCCCACGAGGGAGAGAAACGTGCTGCACTGAAGCCAGAAGCCCAGGGTCTAGGTCTGCTCTGCCAGCTCTAACCGAGTGACCTTGGGCAGCATTATCCCCATCCCTTCTTCAGTGAAGTGAGAGCTGGGGAGCTCGACATCTAGGTTCCCCCCAGGTCCTGTGCAACCCCAGGCTTTTTGTTCCTCCCAGGTGCTGTCCTTCGCCCTCCACTCTCTGGCCTTTGTCCTTGCTTTCTAGTCTGTATGCAGTTGGTTCCAGCTACTCAAGGAACAGAGCATTAAAAACCCATGCGTTTCTGGTGTCATCTATTATCAGCTTCCCCTCATCATCTATTAGGAGGGAACATTCCCCCTTATCTTTTTCTTGTTCCCAGTGTATTTTAAAGAATGTTTTCTCTATTTCCTTTTATGTGTTTTGCAGGTCGCATCTCATTTCTTTCTTTGATTTTTCTCTTCTTCTGCTATAAATTCTAGCAGTTTCTTTGTTCTCTTCTTGGGTGATCGGGCCAAGCTTCCTGATTTTGCCTTTCCAAACTGGCAGAGCTGTTCCCTCTGCAGCTTTTTGCCTGGCCAATGAGATTTGTCCCTTATCACTTAACCAATCTTATTTCCTGTTGGAATTTTTTTTCTTAGCTTTTTAATTAATTCTTATGCTGGAGAGCTGGTTAAGTTACAGCCTGGCAACTTAACCAATGGGGTGACCTTGGGAAGGTCACTTTAGTATCCCACTGCCTGTTTCTTGACCTGTGAGACAGGAAAGCAATGCCTGCCCTTGTTCTCAGCAAAGCTGTTCTGAAGATCTGAAGGGGATGTGGTCGGACAGCCTTCGGTCAATGGCTGAGAAGTGGACGTGCTTGATCATCTATACTAGAATGATCATCTGCAATGACTGGGCAGACCAGAAATCTACAGAGCAGGGCCTCTTGCTTTCCTTTGCCTAGCTTCCCATAGACCTCCTGCTTCTTCTCAGAAGATGACTCCACAGGAAGCCCCAACATGACTGTCTGGGGCTCTTCTCACTGGTTGTTTGCCATTGGTTTTTGTCTTGCTTGATTCTTCGTTGTCTCTCTTCTGGTGTTCGGGGAGTTCACTCCTTGTTTCAGGAGACCCTGAGGGTGTCATCCACATACCCCATGTACCTGAACTCCCTACACGGGAAGCCATGCAGTTTAAGTTGACCCATCAGGGCAAGTGCAACATTTAGCCTATGTGGGGCTACTCAGAGTCTCACCTGTGACTGATGTTCAGAGATGGGAAAGAAGATATTTTTGTGTTGGTGTTGTAAAGCAAAAGAGGGTGTAATTCTGGCAATCCTAGAAGCCATCTTATTTCCATGTTCAAAGAAGGAGATCTGGGAAGAAAAAAAAAAAAAGGACAGAGTCTTGATGATAGTACACAATCTCTGTCTCCACAAGGTTCAGCCAGTCTGAAGCCTTCCAAGGGTCCTACAGCAGGCTTCCAAGTCCCATGAGCTAATGACATTTTTTTTGCTTAGGCATATTGAGATAGGGAAACTTACTCTCTGAAAGATGTCTGATGAGCATTCAACACACATCTCAGATAGTCCTAGAGTCTCTCGTCCCTCTATCAGGTGTTGCCCTAGGGGCAAGGGGGCATCTAGAAAAGGGAGAAACAAAAGGACTGAACTTCTCCTTCAGAGTCCTAACAGGCATATAGCCATTCTCTTTCCTCCCCAAGGTGAAAAGTGCATTCCTATTGGATCATAAAGGTAAAGCAAGGGTCCGGGTTTTGAAGGGAAACAACATGAACCTTTACACTGTGCCATTATTTATGTCATGTGATCTCAGACCCATGTCTCTCTTGATGGCTGTCTTATGAACTGTTAGAAATAATGTATATATGGAGCCTGGTTTACACTAGACATTCAATTAATGAGAGCAGTTAAGAAAGCTTCAATTGTTCCTTTCATTAGTTTACTATTTTTTAACTTTTTATTATCATATATTAGCCCTACAAAATAACTGGTTCCATTGCATCTATAATGTGCTTTGATCATCCTATCCTGGTCTCTCTCTCTAATCCTTTCCCTTTGCCTGCTGGCCCTCATTTTTCTTAACCTGATTTTCTAAACTGAACTTGTCTCTGTTTCCTGTGTTTGTTTCTTTTCTGAAACCTGGTGTTGTAATAGATTCCGGCCATTTCCAGGTGATATTCAGCTTTAAAATGTTCAATGACTTCTCCTTCCCTCCTGTATCTGGATGCTGCCTGCATGTAAAAAGCTCACAGCAAATGTTTGTGGGATGAATGAACTGGTGAACAGTGAATTGGAAAGAGCATAAACCTCATTATGCCTTTACCTTCAGCACGATGGAGCTGTCCGCGGTGCTGCTTGCAACTGGAGTCTGAGCTTAGAAGTCAATGTGGATGGCAAAGCTCACGTCTTCAACTGTTTTGAGTGTATTATCTGGTCTCTCTAACCTGGAAGTAAAGTGAACTGTTTTCATCTGTTACTATTCCTCATTCCTCCAGTTATTCACCAACAAAGAGTAGTGTGAGTGACCTTATACCAGGAGAGTATCTAAGAGCTTACAGACCAAACAAACAAACAAACAAACAAATAACTATGTAACAAAACTTTCCATTTCAGATCCTACCACACCCGTTTTATTACCACAGAAATACAAATAGAACCACACAATACTGAAGACAGAAAACCATTAGAGATTTTATTTTTGTTTGTTTGTTTGTTTTTGGGTTTTGGTTTTTTGAGACAGGATTTCTCTGTATAGCCTTGGCTGTCCTGGAACTCACTCTGTAGACCAGGCTGGCCTCGAACTCAGAAATCCGTCTGCCTTTGCCTCCCAAGGGCTGGGATTAAAGGTGTGCCCCACCACGCCCAGCTTCCATTAGAAATTTTAAATGCCATTCTTAAATACCCCAGCCCTTGTTTCTTACCACACATTACTTATATAGAAGCACAGAAACTGGTTGGTGCTCCATTCATTTCTCAAGGCAAGAGAACACCTGGTCTTGCGCCCAAGGCTATACCACCATCTGATTCCTTTGTTTAACCATCCCCTGATCTTTTGATCTCTCAGATTGGCCCAGCAGAAGAGCCGGTCGGCACAGAATTTCAGTCATACACAACACATCATCATTACAGGTCCCAGGAACACATCTGAGAAGGGTGTTTTACCTTTGGCCTCTGGGAACTGAAGATATCCCAGAATATTCTATCCCTGTCTTTTGCTTATAATACAAAAAAAGCTCATCATCTATAATGACTGATGCCATTGAGTGAGAGGAGCCATGCAAGCGTTGGACATTCTACCAAATGGGAGCCCGGGCGAGATTTTCAAGTGTGCTTTAGCCCTAGAGTCCTTTCACACTGGTCCACCCTCCCATCTCATCTTTGTCTTCAATTCTGCAAGAGGTTTCCTGAGGGAGAGCTATGCCTGGTGAGGGAGACATGTCTGTGTGTATTTGGTAGTCAGCTTTCATGGAGCTAGCTGGCTCCTTTCACCAGACTATTAGCTCCCTGAGGACAGAACCCAAGTCCATTTTGTCCACATTTGCCTGCTAAGTACCTGGTTTATAACAAGTGCTCAAAGATTCCTTTTGGAGTAGAGACATAAAGGAAAACTGAAGAGAGAGAAAGGAGAGGCAAGTAGAGTGGAGGCGTGTCTCCGCTGCATGTCTTTGTCTGGTAGCTAATGGAATGGGATGGATGAGAGAGCTGGGGGTCCTCAGAGGCTTGTCCTAGGGGGGCTCTTGTGCTCCCTCTCCTTACCCAAAGGCCAGGGTTGCTTCCCGTGATTTCTGATCCAGGGCTGACATCAGTTCTCAGAGGAAGACACAATGGGCATCCGACTCTCTCTCCTTATCCTTGTCCAATCAACTGTAACTGTGACAGATGGCAGCCAGAGAGGGCTGCATGTGAAGAGGGGCAGAGGCAATGAAAAGACCAAGGCAGAGAGAAAGGATCTGCCTCGGGGCTTGAGAAGCAGGTCATGTCTGAGCTCTGAATACGCAAGGTAGACAAGCTCTTCTGTGTTCCTCTGGTACAGGCTGCATTCTCCATCAGCCTACCCTGTGGGGTCATGCACATTTGAACCATTCTGTAGCAATCCATGTGCAAAGCACCATGGGCAAGCTGTTTAAGGGAGAAGGGGTCCGGGTGATAGAAGTTGTCTCTGCGTCTTTATAAGTACCTGGAAGTGCTGTTGGCTCTGCTTGTCTTAGCTGGACAACAAAAGTCCCCAATATTGGACCTTCAAACTGCTTTGCCAGCCTCATGGTCCATTACACTCCCTCTGTGCCCCTTCCTTCCTCCAGTGATTTCTCGGGGAACTTGATTAGCAACTTCTAAAATGTGTATGGAGAAGGCAATGGGCTAGAGTGGCCATAACTATCTTGAAATGGAACAAAAGAGAAGGTTCTTTTTCTACCATATGTCAAGACGCATTATCAAGCTATATGAATCTAAATAATGTGGTACTGGCCCTGGTATAGACAAAGCAGACAACGAAACAGCACAGAATTCAGAAACAGGTAAGCCTGTAAAGGAATTTGGTTCTGGAAAGGAATGCTTTTAATTCTGGGAGAGAGAAGTGATGACTTGCTAAAACATGCTGGGGCCTTTAACATTCCATATGGAGGAAAACAGCTGGATCCCTGCCTCCCACCACCTAAACTATGTTATGGGTGGGTAAGAACTTTTAAATATCTTCTGACTGCTTTCATTTCCTTAAATGTATATATCCATACCACTCTCCCCTTGCTCATATTGTTCCTTCTATGTAGGATAATATAATGCTAACAAGATTCCTTCTTTCTTACAAACAACTCTCTCCTGAGGGGCCAGGCTAAATCACCTCCACAGGGAGGCCCTTGCTGGTTTCCCGTTGGACAGGAGGTTCTGCACTATGACTTATATTGTACTTCTTTATATCTATCCGCAGAGTCTAGAAAAGTGCCTTGCAAGCATAAAGGCTCTGTAAATATATGCTGATTGATGATGATGGTGATGGTGGTGATGGTAATGAAGAAACTTAGCTGAATGCCCTGAGTAATGGGATGGATGACTCATAGTTTGTAAACAAGATCATCATCATCAAGCTCCCTAATTAGACTGAGAGTCAGGAGTTCTAGCTCACTTACTTCTCTGGCATTTATCTATTAATTCCAGATTGGAAATTCAGAACTTTGAGCAGCCCTTGGCAGTCAAGGCTGTCTAAGATCTTCAATGTTGTATATGCAAGAAAGTTAAAATCCAACACGAGGAAAAAGATAACGAAACCCTAGGACTGAGGGCTACCGAGGCAAAACTCACCGTGACTAGGCAGTAACTTACAGGACATCTGTTGAGCTTGTTCTTTGTGGCAAACCTGAAGATGCAAAGTGACGGGGGAACGTATCACTACCTGTGCTGAAGCCACAATTAAAAACATGAGTTTTAAACCAGAAATATATATGTCTAAATTCTAACTCTGCCACTAACTATTCTTGTGGCCTTGGAAGAATTACTTTATATCCCTAAACCTATGTTTCCTCATCTCTAAACTGGAGACAGTATAAGATGCCTCTTTTCATAAGGGAGTCATGAGACTCAGGTGGAGCTGTACATGTAAAAAACTTAGCACAGTGATGGACATCTGAGAAACAATGTGTGCTATCAGTGTTTGTGTGCACATGTGCATGTGTGTGCACATGTGCATGTGTGTGCAAGCAATTCACAGAGTCTCAATGACAGACCTAGTAGGACCCCAGATTATTACAAAGGATTCCCAATTCTGCGGGACAACAAATAAAAATCCATAGAATGAATAAATAATATGTTTTTCATGAATCTATCTTGCTATTTTTCAAATAGATACAAGTGCGGCTGTAATGAAAAGACTATGCTCTGAGACAAGGAGAGAAAGCGGCTGTTCACACTACCACTTGATGTTGTCCAACTTCCAAGCTTCCAAAAAATTAACCCAAAGACAGATGAAAGCTTTGGTTCTCTCCCTGAGAAAAACAGAAACACGTGTACATGCGGCGGCAGAAAACCTCAAAAGGCTGTTGTCGGCATAGGACCTTTGAGAGAAAATTCCAAAGTTCAGGACTTTCCGGATACTGTGCTTTCTAATGACTCTGCTTTTCCCTCTCAAATAACCAGGGCTCTTCCTGGGTTCAGCATTCAGTGTAGGGTGACTGACTGACGCTACCACTGCCATCCCTCCTGGTTTTCCACATCTGAGGCAGAACAAGGTCCATTTGGGGAGAGTCCTGATAATGGAGATCCACGGAAAGGTTAAAGGGTCATTTCTTAATAGAGCGCAAGGGCTTGGGATCGTGGAAGGCAACATTGAGATTGATTTCTCTGCAGAGTGCCTTTTTCGTAAATGCTATCTTTGGGTGTTTAAGTGAATCATCTTTATTTTCAGGAACTTTCTGAAGGAATTTAGCTTGAGTCATTTAAATGTTGAAGTTTCATTTATTGGAACCCCTTTTTGGTCTCTGGTGGCCCAACATTTTTGTCTCCTTTTTTTAGTTATTGCCAATTTTAGATTTCCCAACTAAACCCCAGGCACCTTCTGGGAGGTATGGCTTAAGAGGGCATGTACAGAAAGCGGGGTCAACCGGAAGAGAATGCAGCTAGCCCACAAAGGCCCAACCCAGACAGACATGGAGGCCAAATGCTCGGCCTGCATCCTGAGCTGCACTGCGTCCCATTCGCAGGGGTGGGAAGAATTTGAGGCTTCGCTTCATTGTGAGTTCCCAGAATTGCACCATCTACCAGCTGCAGATGTTCAGGGAGGGAAGGCTTTTCAAAGGCCAACAGATGAAGGCCCTGGAGACCTGAAATTAGACTCTGAATCTCTTGGCTCCTCAATTATGACCTCTATGAGAGAATGCAGGAGAAGAAGAGCTGTGCTGAGACGCCTTCTGGGTAGCTCTTGACTGTTGTGGGTAGGAGGATTTAGAGAAGCCAGAGGGTGGAGAAGAAAGGATACTGACCGCGTGTTCCTATGGAATGGGGTTAAGGATTCTAAAGAGGGTCACTCCCAACTGCTGGGCCCTCCATCACTCCTAGCAATGTTTCCTGTGCAGGCTTATTAAATGTTTGGCTCACTCAAGCCTTAGAGACACCCTTCCTGTTCAGGAGCAAGCATGGTCTATAGAGGTAAAGCTGTGACCAAATTGAAGGATTCTGGAGGTCGACATAGCTCATACTCAGAAGTATGCGGAGATTCAGGGTCCTAAAGTGAAATGCAACAGTTTGTTCTGGTTAGAAGATGAGACTGACACATGGCTCAATGAACTGAGCCTGCATTGGAGAGTGCAATCACATTGCTCATCCATAGTCAGAAGCCAGAGGGCAATGATGGCTGGTATCCTTTTTTGGTACAGTCTCAAAGCCAAAACCTAGGGAATGATGCTGCCTGTTTTTAAGTTGTGTCTTCCCATCTCAACTAACCTATTCAAGACAATCCCTCATAGACATAACCAGAGCCTAATACAATCTAGATAAACTCTCACAGATATGCCCATGGGCTTACCTCAGCTGACTCTCAATTCTGTCAAGTTGATCAATCACAATGTTGACTATCATGAGCCTCCTGGGAAAGCATACAATATTCTTCTCCCCATTTATCACAGGTTGCCCACCCTTTGAGAATTTTAACTTTGCTTTATTTTTCCTTTGTGGTGCTGATAGATCTAGGACCTTATGTATACTGAGCAATCATGTTAGCATATTCCTGGAGCCCCGTCTTGTCCTCCTTTGAATGGTCCCAAATTCTCTATAAAATGCTAAACCACAAACACTGACATTGGTTTTCAAAATCCATCCAGTCATCTCTGCCAGTTTTTGTCTGGATGTACATCCTTCAGCTGCTGAGTTTCTCATTTGTTTCTGTGTCTTGTCTCTGGATACTAACACCACTCTCCACTGATGATAACTATGGAAATCCAGCTCTACCCCTATCTCCCACAGTCTGGTTTTTACATGAGTCCAGGCTTCTTATATGATTGTTCAAAAAAAGGTCCATCTTTTCAGTTTGCTTCTCCCCTAGGTGAACAAACTATACCATGTTCTTGGTGTGTTTCTTGGTACCTTTCTTCTTTGACTGCCTCTGTTCAGTGCTGAAGCTGTGCTGTGCTAGACACTGAGGTTACAGAGATAGATAAGGCAAAATTTTCTGCTTTCGGAAGCCTATGGCCTTGTGGACTGAAAGAAGAGTAAGCAAGCAAAACATATCAGTCAGGATTCGGTTTCCGATGACAACCTTGGGGTGGGGGGAGAACGGGAGGGAGAGAAGGACAGAGAGAAAATTTATTAGTTCACCGTATCATGTAACTTAAAAGTTGATGGATAAATTGGCTACAGGCATGACATGATCCAGGGCTTCTAATGATGTCCTGAGGGACATGTCCCTCTCCTTCCTCTATTCTATTTCTCTGTCTTTCTTGACTCTCAGGCAGGCTGTTCCTCCTTCTCTCACCACAAACTAGATGCCCCAGATTTATATTCTACCAGCTTAGTAACCTTCAAGAATGTAACTCCATCCCATCAGGAACAGCGCCAGTCTAAGATACTCCACCATTGGCTTGATTCAAATCACTTGCCTACTCATGAACCAATTATAGAGGCCAAAAGATTTCAATGACTGCTCTGATTAGCTAATCCTGGGTCGCATACCCACTTTCATCCAATCACTGCCCACTGAAATATCATGAAGTAAGAAAGTTCAGACACAGGATAGTTTCCCCCAAGAAAAACTGAGATCTTGTTCCAGTGGGGGGTGGTCAGTAGAGATAAGTATATAACCCACAGCCAAACCATTCCTTTAACCTGTGTCCTCTCTGCTCTTCCAGGACATTGGCTGGCTGGAGTGATGATACCATGCCTCATATGCTATTGCACTGAGTGTACTAATATACAAACACTTAACATCATGTGCTTGCACTCTTGATGTTTTACAAAAGACCCAAACAACCATTTGCCAGTGACCAATGATCAGAAGCCACAATTCTGAAAACAGAATGAATTTGGGTAAGTTAGGGAAAGAACTGTCTTTGGGATCCCTCTCTCAAGCCATTCCCCTGCAGCAGCTCTTCCTGGGATGCTCAAAACGATGACCCTAGTTAAGGCCACAATCTACTTATTATCCCTAACACCACTCTAATTGCACCATTTACAGGCAAACACAGCTGTTTGTTCAATAAACACCAAAGCTTTTCATCACAGAGCATTTGTGTATTTGTGTGCATGCCCGAGTCTTTTTTTAAGCACAAACATCCTAGCCTGCATTGTTAAAAGGCTTTGTCACTTATAGTTTACAAATATACCCCTCCATCTTCCATTTACCTCCACCCGCCCTTGAAATTGCAAACGCATCCTGCAGGGACCAAAGGACTACCATTGATCTTTCAATGACTCCCCAGAATAGGGGCAAACTCGGCCATGTATAAAGAAAGCAGATAGGTTAGCTAACTAAGCCAGTTGGCCAACATCAATTGTCCCAACTGCCACAACATTGGCAATGTCCTGCCAAGGACTGACTCAACATTGTCAAGTATTCAGGAGCAGCTAAAAAAAAAAAAAAAAAAAATTAAGAGTGGCCTACCTGCCAACCAAGGATGATTCACTGAACCTGGAAAAGAATGTGCTCGCAATAAAAGCAGTGGGCACGATGTTTTGAGTTCCAGGCTGTCCCCCTACACTGAACTGAAGTAACCCATACATCCTATAACCACAAGCTAGAGGACCATCATAAGTCTAAGCCTGCAGCCCAGGCTCTCCCTCTGGGTGAGATGATATAAAAGACTCACCATCCTCAGAGAGATCCATAGAATAGAAACCCTTTCCTTTTCATTCAAAGGCCCTGGATCTACCATTTGCTCTGTGCCCATGAAATGGATCAAGTTCCTGTGTTTGTAAACCAGGGACCACAATAACAACCTCCTGATCGGCTAGAATGACTTAGCAGTACTCACCGAGTACCTTCACAACACCAGTCCCTGGGCAACCAGGTTTACCTGAAGTTCTCCCTCTACCGAATAAGCCATTAGTGAGTATTGCCTCTTAAACAGGAAGAACTTCATCAAGACTTAGTTGAGCTCATCAGCCTCCCATACCCCGCCCAAGACCTCCTAGCCATTGTGATAATGGCAGATTCTTGTCCTTGTAGCACTGATGAGGAAGCTATGTGTCAGAGGGGTTAAATGCCTTGCTAGTTGGTAAGTAATAGAGCCAGGACATAAGCCTATCCAATGCCTTCCATCCTTGCAACATAGTGCCTACGTCTGCAGCTCCCTGGAAAGGTTATAAAGTTGTCAGGCTCCAAAGGAAGTGCCCTCTTTCTGAGGTTCAGCTGGCTCTGGGGACACTGAGCCCAAGATTGCTCAGAGAAGCCATTCTTCCATTCTTTTGAAAATTGTTATCAAATTCCAGGCATTCTCTAGACTCAGGGATTTGAAGCAGACAAAAACCCCTACCCCCTGGAGCTGGAAAGACAGATCAACAGTTATGAGATGTTCTTGCAAAGGACCTGAGTTTGATTCCCAGAACCCGTCCCTGATGGCTCACAACTGCCTGTAACTCAGCAGCTCCAGTGGGATCTGATGCCTCTGGCCTTGGTGGGCATCTGCACTCATGTGCACATGTTTACATGTACATTGTTCATGCATGTATTCATGTGTGTGTGTGTGTGTGTTTGTGTGTATACACACAACAATTAAAAATAATAAAGTTAATTTTTTTTTTTTGTAAAACAACCTTATCCTAGGAAGAGGAGACAGTAAATCCAATAAATAAGAAAAAAGAGAGTAGACTAATGGGAAAAGTAAGAGAGAAATGTCTGGGAAGGAATGTGGGGGAGAAATAAGCAGCCTGAGATCTGATTATGAAAGCCTCGTGGAGAAGGGATAATGAAAACAAAAGACATGGGTGCAGAAAGGAACGAGATAAAGCTATCGTCCACTGACATCCACACTCAGCCTGTGCGCTGGCTTCCGGCTGGCTTCCAGCTGGCTTCCGGCTTGCCTGGGCCCACAGGACGCACCAGGCAGGCTCCCGAGGCACAGAGCAGAATTGCATATTGCTCATGTTAGATTCCCATCGCCAAGGCTGTGCTTCCCAAGGCCTGCTCTTAGCCCAGCAAGGCTGAGCCGGGTGAAACGCAGGCCCATTCTTGGACAACACCAGTTTCTTCAAACAGCCCAACGTGATGCCAGCGCTCCTCTGCAGCTTCGTAGAGCTTCTCCGACGCGGCAGAGGAGCCATCTTCTCCTCTTCTCTTCTTCCCTGCTCCTCTTGTACACTTGGAGAACAAACCTGTGGTGCTTCTTCCCATACTCTGAGCCTTTCTTCCCACAGGTGTTTCTCCTACTGCAATCGGTACCCCTTTAATCCCATGTCATGTGCTACCTCTGGTGGCAAACAGGGAGGGGGAAGGCAAGGGAAAGATGGAGACCAAAAGCATCTCTGAAGATTCAGGCATCCCTAGGCCTCTGAAAATTCTCTTCTCTGGTTGGTTTTTGATAACTTACTAGTGGAGTTCCTCTTAACTAAACAACTGCAAAACCTCCATTTGTCTGTTGAACCTGAGGGGTGAGAGCGCTCATCCACATCTCCTCACACTGCGGAGCCTTGATGACAGTAGCCAGGGGGGACCAGAGGCCAGATGTGGTGGTGAGGCAGCCAGCCAGCTCGTAGGAGGCTGAGGAAGGCATTAAGGCTGGAGGCCATCTGAGGTAAGAGGAGGGAGGAAAGAGCTGGGCCAGCTGGGCAGGCTTGTGTCATCCCCCCGCAGGGTTTCAGTGGTGGCAGCGGGAGTGGGTAGGGTGATGTGTTGGGGGATGGGCTAGGGGCATCAAAACCCCTTCACAAGGTTCAGCAAGATATGCCCTAGGCTCATTGACTTCAGTTTCCCTATTGGTTTTGAAGCCAAGTAAGTCATTTCCGGCTGTTCTGCAAACATCAGCTCCAATCGATAGCATCGGAATCGTTTCTTTGCCCCATTTGTTTTCAACAGCCTGCCACTGGCGGTCCCCCACGCTGACTTCCTCCAGCGGCAGCTGTGCTCTCGGGGCTCCCTGTGGGTGTGTGGCAGAGATCCCCAGCCGAGCTGCAATCATAAGTCCAGGCCTTTAATCTCTGGCTCAGAGGGATAAGGCTCTGGGTTTGCCTCCCTGAGCAGATTATAGGCACTTACTGTGCAAGCACCAGCCAGCCTTCTTCTCCCCGGGTCTGTCTGCTCTGGAGAGGAGCATTTCTGGGATAAACAGGACCCTCCCTCCCTTACAGACATTCCTAAGACCTCAGCAGCTGCAGGCAAATCGGAAACGAGGTTCCTAGGAATGACAAAACGCACAAGAGTAAAGGGCCATAGTGGGAAGGCCCAGGTTGATGTGGCTCTCAGATAAAGTTCTGTGATGGTCACACATCACTAGACCACCTGGGCCTGCTGTCAGTTATACAGCTCCACCAAGCTCCCACCTACTCAAGTTTATTCAGCAAATCTTTCGGAGCCTCTATTACGTAGCCAGCACAATGTGCACCATCCAGCACCATTCTCCAAACTGCCCTTCAAGAGGCCCCTGGAGACTGTCAGTTGCCATGACCATTTATCCAAACTGTGATAGCCATAGAGTCCTGGGAAGCAGCAGGGTGGATCTAGGACATGGGGACCACTGACTTGACCTTCTACTCTGCGTTCTGCCTGTGTACCTCATGCAGACCACGCTAGATAGTGGGTTCTCACCAGGGTAGGGATTGTTCTGCAAGGAGGATCTCTCCCTCTCTCTCTCTCTGTCTCTCTCTCTCTCTCTCTGTCTCTGTCTCTCTCTGTCTCCCCTCCTTCTCTCTCACGCACACATGCACACACATGTGCACACATGCACACACACACCCACACACGCATGCACATGTGTGGGTCAGAAAGAAAGTGATGCAGATAGAATCTATGTTAAATGAGGGATGTGGACAGAGGCAGGTGCTGTCCCACTAAAGGAGAAGCTGCGTGTGGGCAGGCTGCCTTGTTCACAGCTGTACCGAAACTCCCAGCCCCAGTGGTGGGCACTTTGCAAATGTCTGCAGATGTCTAATCAGTGCTTAGCGGACAAGTAAGTGCTATAGGTTGAGAGGGAGAGAGAGAGAGAGAAAGAGAGAGAGAGAGAGAGAGAGAGAGAGAGAGAGAGAGAGAGAGATCTTAAAATTCAGATCAGGGGCTATAGTGTATTATTCATTAAAAACAGAAAGTAATGATGAATGTACTTCTATTTATGGCTGAGTAAGAGTGGTCACGGGAGGAGACACAGAAAGGAAAGTTATCAAGATGGCTAGAAGGAGACAGAGAACCGGGGAGAACAAAGCACCACTGTGAGGGACAATCCGCTTCCTGTACAGACTCTCTGGCCCTTCTCCGTGCCCCATCTGCTGCCCCTGCTTGACTCCTCAACACTGCCCAAATCTGCCCTCAAAACAACACCTTTGTTATTCTTTCCAGCTTTGAGACCCTTCCAATGACGGACACACCAACCTGGAAGGTGGATACAGTCAGTGGGAGGAAGGAGGGTGGAGTGTCAGCCGGCCTCTCTCACTGGCCCTTCTAGTTTTGGTTCCACCACTACCTATGCAATCTTGGCCTCAGTTTCCCCATCTGTAAAGCAAGGAGCTCACAGAACGCCCACCTGGGATAGCCTTACTTTGAGAGATCTGCCTTTCCATCAAGGCTTCCATCAGTCCTTTCTGCTGGGTATCCTGGCTCTCTAGAAGTTAGATCCCCACAAACCAAACAAGAAACTCAGCAGTCCCACCATGGGCCTTCCCCAGTGGGAGGCAGCCTGACTCCTATAGTGTGACCCACCCCCCATCAGACTCTTTACTCTTCACACTGTGACAGGTGGGTACAGGAAAAAAAAACCCTTAGAAATAGGACGCATATGGCTACCATTTTCTTTCTTTACTGCTTTACTCATTTTTGTCATTTCCCAGAGTTCAGCCTTGTAAGCGATGCAGCTCAGTGCTGCTCGTGTGAGTGAGGGCTGGTGCGCCGGATGAGAACAAGGACAGACAAGCACAGCGCTGATACAATGCATCAAGTGGCTGGATGAAGCTGGCCATGATTGATTACAGTGTTGAGAACAGGCCAGGGCACCTGGGCAAAGGGGTTGGCAGACAGGTCAGTGTCTTGGCACATCTTCTTCTGAGATTTAGGTCGAGTTCTAGACTGGAGGACGGAATGTCTCCTGTCAACTCCTCTGAAGGAAAGCTGGGGGTAGGGTGTCTGGGTCTGGGAGAAAGGAATGGAAAGGTTCTAAATCATCAGCAATAACAGAGTCAAGGGATGTGCTCCCCAAGACGGCAGGGCTGGGTGTGCTCACCCAGTAACAGTGGTCATCTAACTTTACTGGGCAATGCCCAGTACAGAGACTTCATAGCAGAGGCTCGTCTGACCCATACAACCTCTGTAAGGAGCTTGGACACAAGTCTCCACTTCATGGATAAAGAAATGGGTCAGACACATCATTCAAAACAAGAGTGTGGAAATAGAGCCTTGTCTCAGAGGCCTTTGTCCCAGCAAGGCCCTGGTGTGTCTGTATGCAAAGAGGAGGAGGCAGGGTTAGGACACAGTGCTCTTCTCCTGAAGAGGCAATGTGTCACAGTAGTTAAGCATAGGTGTTTACCAAGCTGGATTCACAGGGGCTGGGTCCTGTCACCACCATTTACTTACTGTGTGACCTTAGGCAGGTCCTGAGCATCCCTTCTACATACCTCAATCCCCTTCTCTCTTAGCAAGGGACCATCTTATAGCAGGTTATGGGGAGGGGGACTATAAATGCATCTGATGCTGGCAAAACCATACTGCATGACCGCACAAACATTAGTCCTTTTGCAGTGCCTTTGAATTTTGCATCTCTCTCCTCATAGGTGAACTGTGCTGGACACTCACTCCTTATTCAAAAAGAGACAGACCATCTGCTGCCCTCAGCATCCAAATTTGGATCTAAAACAAGAATGTCCCACAGCAAAGGGAAAGTTAAGAAGCAAACGGAGTGTTTATCCCATTGTCTGAAGCAAAGCTAGGTGTGTGTGGGGGGGGAGACAGCTTCTCTCAGGAGAATTGCAGGTGCTGGACCACACCCAACTTCCCCATCCTCGGGAATTGCTGAAAGCATTGACTAAAGGACCCCCAAGTTCCCTCTACCTCTTCCACAAGGTCCCTGTGCTAACTAAACAGTTGCTGACGCTGGACTACTGCCCAGGCCTCTCCTTTCTTTTCCCAAAGGCTCACCATGATGTTCTACTGTGCGTAGAATCTCAGGGGAGTGCCCTTCTGAGCTTCTTTAAGTATCACAGTGGACAGTGTGAGCCCTGATGCAATGTGAGCTTGTGGGCTTGCTTGGGATTATCCTGGACAGGAGATGGAAGCACTTTGCAAATGGGCAAGCCTGTGTATAAGGCTCACATTCTGTGTTCCCAGAAGCAAGCAGGGTCTGGAAGCTCTGACCTTGGATAGATTCCCTGATACTGGAGAAAGAGCCAGAGGAAATGGACCCAAGCTGAGAAGCGCCCCAGATGTGCACAGTGCCGACTCTATACTCAGAGGATCCCCACTTCCCAGAAAGAACAGCAACATTGAGGACCTCTATTACCTTTCTATACTCAGAGGATCTCCACATCCTAAAAAGAACAGCAACATTGAAGAACTCTTAGTTTACCTATTCACCTAGGATAATAGTATTGCCTTAGTATTCAGGGGGTCATGGGTTCAATTAAAGACACAGACCCTATGCTGTGTGTGGAACATGCTCTGCAGACAGTTATGAAAGCCTCCCAGACGTGCTTCTCAGAAGACCGTCCCTGGATCCCTAACTTGGAGCATCTCCTTAGGCGAATTTGAGGTGCTTCTGGACAGGCTCACCTGTGCTGTATCCCTTAATTTCACTTCGTACCGAAACACATAACATCCATAGTTCATGCCGCAGGTACCATTACACCATGCACGTCACACCATGCACCATCAGCAAAGGCTGCCTGAAATGCTTTGTGTCATATTCAAGAATACTGTTAAGTTTACATCACAGTGGTTTTCATTGAAATACAGTTTTTGCTCTTCCAGAAACAAATGGTTTGATAACAGAAAACAAAGAAATATTTTTCTACCATCCTTCCACATCATGAAAGCATCAGAGTACGTCTTCGGATTCCTTTGTGTTAGAATGTTCATTTTGGAAATTACTGTTTGAGTCGGTGAGGAGGCTCAGCGAGTAAAACTCTTTCTGCCAAGCATGGTGACCCGAGTTCCATTCTTGAGACCTACGTGGTAGATGGACACGTAGATGGAGAGGACCAACTCCTGAAAGCTGTCTTTTGACCCCCCCACCATAAGAGTCCCACACCATGGCATGTATAGCCCTCCCTGAATGAAGTAAATATAATGAAAATTGCAGTTTGAATCGCCGATTTTTGTTTCACAAATGAATTTGATAATTTCATAAATGAATTTGAATTGGGATTAGATCAGAATTTCCAATACTCTCTGAATCAGTCCTAAACATACTAGCACCATTTCTTGTTACATATTTATGTACTCAGTATTGATCATCACAAAAATCAAAATATCTTCTTTAAAAAAAAAAAAAAGAACTGAAGGCTCTTTACTTCCTGCAGATCAAATGTTTAGCCAAGAGTCAGTTCTTTATGTAAAAACAAACACATCGGTCTCATGAATATACAGATTTGTTTCAAGCCTTAACAAATGGTAAAACTGTATGTACTCCAAAGAATTATTTTAGAATAAATTTCTTTATGATTGACTATCAGCAAATGTTTTATACCTAATTAATATACTCAAGGTCATATCAAAATTCCTCGGATGAAGAAGAGTCATGAATGGGCAAGTTTAAAATGCCCTGAGTTAAATCACTTAGCACTTTGTCCTGATCTGGTTTGCCTAACGAGTCACTTGCCCTAGTAAACAGTAAAACTTCTGAGGTCACCTGACACATGTAAATAGTAACGCTTGCCCACTTTGGCACCTTACTCTTTCTAACAGTCTCTTGCCTCCTACACTCTTGGTTTATTGGCCATTTTGAGGCTTGTATCCACCACTCAATCCCCATAGCCCATGGCCTTAACTTCTTGGGGGAAAGAAAGACCTCTCTTGAAGCCCATTATTTACCCTTGCTCTTGGTTTCTCTCTAGGGGATCCCTTGCCTCTCCCCACATCTAATGAAACCTCTTTGGTTTACATTCTCTGGCCAGGCATGTGCTATCTTATCTCCCTGGAGGTGGAGTGAAAGAGAACTTGCCAACTCACACTAGTATGTGGTGCATCCAGCCAAGGCTTGTTCCTGGAAACCTTGACTGGGGATATCAGGGAATGAAGAAAGGACAGATATACATACAGAAGAGTTGGGGCCAGGTGGGCCATGAGTGTGCTGATGGAGATGAACGAGCCGAGCACATTTCATACAAGAGGGGTTAGCCAGTCTCAGTAGGGACTGCTGTAGGGAAGCAGCCTCAAGCCGTAGCGTCAGAGACAGTGGTCCTCAGCCTTTCTGATGCTGCGGCCTTTTAGTACAGTTCTTCATACTGTGGTGACCCCCCCCCCCCAACCATAAAGTTATTTTCATTGCTACTTCATAACTAGAATTTTGCTACTGTTATGAATTGTAATGTAAATGTGTTTTTCTGAAGATCTAAGGTAACCCCTGTGAAAGGGTCATTTGACCTACAAAGGGGGTCACAACCCACAGGTTGAGAACTGCTGATTATGGAGAAGGTGGTTTCTTTTTTTTTTTTTTT
>NW_022196904.1:173592257-173594838 GCF_008632895.1 Mastomys coucha | reverse complement strand
GCTGGCCTTGAACTTAGAAATCCACCTGCCTCTGCCTCCCAAGTGCTGGGATTAAAGGCATGCGCCACTACCACCCGGCGGAGAAGGTGGTTTCTATATACCCTGTAAACATTCATACATGGATCCAAGGAAGGCTGTCTTAGTTAGGGTTTTACTGCTGTGAACAAACACCATGGCCAAGGCAACTCTTATAAGGACAACATTTAATTGGGGCTGGCTTACAGGTTCAGGAGTTCAGTCCATTATCATCAAGGTGGAGCATGGCAGCATCCAGGCAGGCATGATGCAGGCAGAGCTGAGAGTTCTACATCTTCATCTGACGGTTGCTAACAGAATACTGGCTTCCAGGCAGCTAGGATGAGGGGCTTAAAGCCCACAACCACAGTGACACACCTACTCCAGCAGGGTCATACCTAATAGTGCCGAGCATATATAAACCACAACAAAGGCTTTGCCAGTTTTCTGAGCCTGACTTGGGGAAGCCTTGCCAATTTTCATGGGTCTGAGCCCCTGGGGTCCTTGACATGCCTGTGCCCTTGTCAACAATACACACTCACTAAGGACTTTATCTGCTCCCTGCAGGGATCCGGTGCTCTGGTTTACAACTGGTCTCTTGGGAAGCTGGCTGAGTCATCACAGATTATGTGTGCTCCACCGTAATCTGGGTTCTGGGTCTCCTGGCACAAGCACTTTGGTACCTGCCCCAGTGTGAAAACAAGGGAAGCATGGCATCCACTGGCTTCAGCTGTGCCTGTGTGCACTGTTCACACATCTATCAAGCACCAACTGAGTGTACCGCTTTGTGCTAGGTGCTATGGGTACACAAAGAGAACCATTGTAAAGCCTCTGCATCAATCCAAGCGCTAGGCTTCACAGTTTTGTATACATTTGAATTTAATGAATTAGATAATCCCTGATGGTTTAAGACATTTTTGTTTTTGAAGCTAAGGACAGAATCCAACTTATACAGAGTAGACAAGTGCTCTATGTAGCTCATAAAAGACATTTCCTTTTTCCTTTAATGTTAGTGTGTGTGTGTGTGTGTGTGCACGCACATGCTTGCCCAAGGCACACATGTAAAGGTCAGAGGCCACCCACAGGAGTTGCTTCTCTCCTTCCACTCTGTAAGGCCTAGAGATCAAACTCAGTTAATCAGACTTGGCAACAGATGCCTTTGCCTGCTGAGCCATTACCATGGCCACGCAGTGATGAAAGATAACAATGTAACCTAAGAGGGAAAAAAAGCATTTCAGAAGTTTATAGTGGAGAAAAAAAGACCACATGTAACAACCATGATATACAACGGACTATTTTAAGGAAACAGTATGAGTGCCTGAGGGAGAGAGATGGTACTTTCTAGAAGAAGAGATAAACTTTTGATTTCAAATGGGCTTCTCCCTTAGTCGGTCACACAATTACTTTCTTTTATCCACCCTCCCCCCACCCCACACAAGTAAATATCTTGCTCCTCACACTGTCCTCAGCAGAAATTCACACAAGCAGAAGATCAAAGCCATGGCCCTGGCCCAGGGTGTCTTGACTGCACGTGGTGCTTGACAAAAGTGCCCTTGAGGGCGTGCTGGAGGTATGTGAACAAGGTCAGACGACAGGAAACAGAGTCACAGTCAGATGAGCAACTGCAGTCAAAGAATGTTGATGAGTTTTTCTGTGTCAACCCAAGGGAGGTCTCTAGTGGTGTGCCATAGAGCTCCATCCCTGGCGGTGACCTCATTGGCATTGTTACCTGTGACTCAGAAGACAGCCTCCAAGGTGTTCTAGTCAAGTTTACAACAGACACAAAGCTGGGAAACAGAGTTACCACTACAGACGTCAGAATGGAAATAAGAAATGACCTCAGCAGGAAGGAACAAGGGGATGAAACCAACGTGCTGGGAAGGAACGGAGAGAAATGCAAAGTCCTGCATTTAGGTTAAAAATTAATTGCATGAGTACCGGATGGGGTAGACCTGGTTTGGCAGCAATCCACACGAAAATGACCTATTTGTTTATTATTCGTAAGTCGGCTACGAGCTCGGCCTGGTCCAACTGTGTTATGTGGTTGATACACGATACATAAAGTGAACGGCATCTAGGCTGCATTAGGGGAAGTAAGTGTCTCTGGTCTAGACCATCACATGGCCTGTGCGCTCAGTACTGGTCAGGCCTGTCTGGAGGGCCACGGCTCACCTTTGGTATGACAGAGGGGAGAAGATCATTGGGAGACGATTGGGGCTGGCGAGATAGCTCAGTCAGCCATGCACTTGTTTTGCTGTAGGAGGACTGGACCCCTGGTATCCACCAGAAAAAAAGGTGCATGGCTCACATGGTAATCCAGTGCTGGGGAGTTGGAGATGGGGGCCTCTAGAGCTTGTTGCAGCAGCTATCCTAGCCTCCTTGATGTGTTCCAGGCCAGTAAGGGACCCTGTCTCAAGAAAAATAAAGGTTGCCTTATGACCTCCATAGGCACCTCTCACATACGCATATGTGCCCCCCACACTGCACACACACACACACACACACACACTCATACATGCACACATACACTGCACTTGCACACACACTCATACATGCACACACACAC
>NW_022196904.1:173564101-173592074 GCF_008632895.1 Mastomys coucha | reverse complement strand
ACACACACACTCATACATGGACACACACACTGAACTTGCACGCACACACACACTCATACATGCACACACACACTCATACATGCACACACACATACTCATACATGCACACACACACACTCATACATGCACACACTCATACATGCACACACACATACTCTACATGCACACACACTCATACATACACCTACACATACATACTCATACATGCACACTCATACATGCACATACACACACACACTCATACATGCACACAAATACACAGAAAAAGAAGAGGGGGTAAAGCTTGTCCTGAGAATGGCAGGCAGACAGTGCAGAGCTAAGCCGTGCCCCTAAAGCAGTCTGGAGGGAATGGAGGAGAACTGTGTGATCCAGAGGACTACACAAAACCACCATGAATGTTGCTGCAAGTACGTAATGAGCTACCATATGGGAACCAGAGGAGACCTCCGCATGGACACCTCCATGTGCATATCAACCTGTGTTCCTCTGCTGGACCCATGTGACAGATAACATTCACATACTCAACATATTCCCACCAATGATCCCAGTTTCAGAGAACTAACAATGGGTTGTCGCTGTCACAGCAGTCCAAGCCACACTGGCTGTGATGATTTGGCCTCCTGTAGAAGTCTGCTGGCTGGGGAAGTGTCACAGCTTCTTGTCCTGTCTGCCCAGCCGGCATCAGGGCAGAGCTGGAGCCCGGGGTGAGACACGCACATCTGCCCCGTGCTCCTGGGCTTTTGTGTTCTCGTACGCTTCTTACTGAGAGATGTGGTTTTTCCCTCCAGTTGAAATGTCCAAAGCTAAGAACGGAATGGATGCGTTGGCATAGAAGTCAGCAAAGCAGGCTTGCAGGCTGGCTTTTAGTTCTGGGCTATTCCTGATGAAGGTAGGATTCCAAGAAGGATCCACCATAACCCAGTGGCACTCTGGCATGAGGTCAAAGGGTAGTCTTGGCCCTGTCTTGCTCCCAGTGCTCTGTGTCTCTGAACTCCTTTTCTAGAAGGAAGGCCATATTGTCTTCAAGGTCCCTGGACAAGGATCACCCAGGTCCCTGCAGTCACCTCTCACTGTCCACTAAGTGATACACCCACTAAGAGCGGAGCTGCCTATTGCTCATAGCCTTGTTCTGACAGCTTGTTTGCCAACAGGGTGACCTTGAGCAGGTTACCTAACCTCTCTGCTCAGTGTCTTCATTAATAAAATAAGTCAGTAATGAGTCCACAGCCCACAGATTCCTGCGAGGCGCAAAAGCGGGAGAATGGCCTGAAGGTCCTGAGCTCACTGCTGACCACACGGCAAGCCACAGTGTTAGTTAATGGGTGACTCAGTCCTTGCTCTCCTGCATTACTGAATTGCTGATGTCTCTGGGCACAAGATGAGGCATAGGAATGTACAGTGTCATCATATGCCAACAATGCCACACCCTTCCTTCCCTAATACTTCAGAAAGCACCCCAGAAGCAAGTGGGAACAAGCCATACGCTGGAGGTGTAATTGCAAGTTTGTACGTGTTAATTTAAGAAGCAAATGATTCGAAAAATTGGCTACCTTATTTTTAGGAAAAGTTACTGACAGCGTATGCCATATCTAATCACACCTGAACACAGTTGGGGACTGGTGGCACTAAGACTGGGGAGTTCCTGACCATCCCCCTGAGGTTGTGATTCAGCAGGTCTTAGAAACACTGAACTCCTTGTCATGTTTCCTGGAACTCTGAGAAACATAGCTCTAGAAAATAGAACTTGGGGTTATTTTGGGTATTTGAGCTCCCTGTAAAGAGGTTCAATATTAAAAGAGAGAGAGAGAGAGCCTTATAAAAATGAAACTGTTTTACAGCGGCATGCAGGGTGTTGCTCATTAGAAGAAGTACCCACAGCAAGGATCTCAGATGCTCAGGCAGAGGTGGTCTTGGGAGGCCAGAGAGTGAGCCCAAGACTCTCCCTCTGCCTGTCTGTCTCACCCTCTGTCTGTCTCGCCCTCTGCCAGGCCTGGCTGCTGCTGCCTGAGATGCCAGCTCTAGCTGATGGAACTCTCTCACTGCCTGGGGTGGTCCTGGACAGTAAACTCTGTGGGGACAAGCCCTCTTTGCTTTCACTGCCTCCTCTAGGCTGGGTGGTAGGGAGAGTGAGAACTCAAGGTCAAAGCCTTGGTCTTCCAAGGGCATTCTTGGATGGCCCTGGAGAAGGCCTGGAAGCTTATTTACTCAGGAGTGTGTGTATGGTAAGAAGGGGCCCTCGAGGCTGTCATGGTGGAATCCTGGGAGGCAGCATTTGAGAGACAGCAGTGATTTTATCATCAAACATAACCCAACACATCCTTACTGCTGGTGGCAATGTGGCGGGGATCGTAAGACAGGGTCTAGGCCATGGGATCCGGAGAACATACAAGGGGAGCCCCACACCACTTCCTTTGCTTTCTTTCTTTTTTTAATGCTGAAGACTGAGCCAGGATTTTGTATATTCCAAGCGCATGTTCTACCACTAAATAAAAAAAAAAAAATTAACTAATCAACATTGAAAATGGGACAAAGAAGGACAAGGGTATATTTCAATAGGACAGTGTTTGCTTAGCAAGTGTGTAAAGTCCTGGGTTTGAACAAGAGCAACACATACACACACACACACTCTTTCTCACACACACACACTAAAGAAGTGAGTGAGATGAATTTTATAATTTTGACATATATCCAAAATGCTACCACTGTAAATATGCCATCAGTATAAAGTGCTAGTGAGTCATTTTACAGCCTCTCTGATGTTGTTGTGGCCGTCAGGTGTGGAATTCTCTAACTGCCACCAAAGGACATTTTGGTATCATCGCCTGCATCCGACTGGTAGCAACATTACCAAATGAAAGTTCTGGAAGCCGAACCATCCTAGAACACCCCAGCATCCTTTACTGTCACATGGCCTCAGACAAGTTATTAACATTTAGTTCTTTGACTTGTCTGCTTCAGAAGTAATTGTTATAATACTCATTACTAAATGGTCATAATAAACAATGATAATAGAGCCTCTGCCGAAAGTTGTCACAAGGATTAAATGAGTCATATGTATAAAACATGTAGAATAGTGTCTGGCACTTAGCACTTGCTTAGAAGTTCAACTCTTCAGCCTCGTCACATAGAAAGACAGAAATGTTCATTTTTATGCATAAAATTCAAACATATATTAAACACCTACTATGAGACAGGTTAGACCATCATTTCATTAATTTCCCTGATATCCCCAAGAGAGAAAATTATTGCCATATTTTAATAATGAGGATCGGAGAGCCCGTTTAATTTATCCTGACACAGCAAGCACACGGCAAAACAATCCAAACCAGGTCTCTCAACTCTATGGCCATGTTCTTTCTAATGACCCATGTGGCCTGAGAAAAGCCAGAGTGATCAAGTCTCGGGTGATCAGCTGTTTCTGTGTTCTTTCCATCTACAGTGGAAATATGATGCCATGATTGGATGCAAGGAGAGTTTGGTACTGTGGTGGACATGGGAACAGCAACACACACATTCAGACACAGACACACACATAGACACACAGACACACACATACAGACACACACCAAAGGGACAGTGTGTGTCTGTCTCTCTCTGTCTCTGTTTCTCTTTCTCTCTCCCTCTTTCTCCCTCTCTCTCACACCCCTTCCAAAGAGACAGTGTGTATCTGTATGTCTGTTTGTGTGTCTGTCTCTCTGTTTCTCTCTCTGTTTCTGTTTTTCTGTTTCTCTGTCTCTCTCTCTGTGTGGATGTGTGTGTGTGTAGCTCCCCAAAGATGTCTTAGCATCTGAACTACAAAACCATTGCTTCCAAAGGGAGTTACTGAGCAAAGCACCCAGTTCCTGCCCAGCTCCTCCCCACTTTGTGTCTCCTTGGGTCTTCCACACTTTGAAAGAATGTAACAGGTGTTCTGGCAAGAGACTCTGTCCAAGTGCCTCTCCCTGGCTCCCAGGCTGTGGAGGAGAGGTCAGCAAAGGAAGAGGCCTAGAAGGAAACCGGGAAACCCAGAAACCAGGATCCAGTTACAGCAAGAAAGGGGGGAAAGAGAGATAGCAAGAGCACTCGAGAACAGCAATGCAGCAAAAAGGGCTTTTAGCGATAATTAATAATTAACATTTCTAATGATGTCCCGGCGACAGGAAGAGGCCAGCATGGGGCTCTGGGGCACGGCTCTTGGTGACAGTGACCTCCAGGAGGGCTAGCAGCCTGAGCCTCATTAACCTTCACAAGCCCCCGTACTATGAAGCTGGTGGGTTTCCTGCTGTTGAGAGATGGACATTGTCAGGGCAGTACCAGGAAAAGGGAAGGCTGGGCTCTGAGGACCATAGAGTTCCTTTCTGGGGTTGTAGATTTGGCTCATATAAAAGTATGGCTTCAGGAATGGGGTGTTCAAAGACCTAGACCATTCCTCATGAGCAGCAAATGCTAAGAACTAAACGTGGTGGGGAAGGCAACGGCAGGAGGTGATGGCAGGGGACACCAGCCTGGGAGGGAAGCACACAGAGCAAGGACAGCCAAGGCCAAAGCCACAGCTAAGGTGACAGACGAATGGGTGCTAGTGGGTATGAGTAAAGCCACAGCTAAAGTGACAGACGAATGGGTGCTAGTGGGTATGAGTGAATGTCTGCAACCGTTCCAGATTTACACAACACGATTATTTTAGAGATATTTTTTTTTGTCAGAAAGAATTGGATTAAAATGAAGTCATAGAGGGAGATTGTACTCCACCTTTTAAAAGGAGACCCCAGGAGTCACTTTCCTTTCCCTTTAAACACAAAAGAAAGGCCAGGTGAGGTCAGAGCAAGGAAGCCATATTGACAAGGTCCAGAAGAAAGCCCTCACCAGGAACCTGTCAGAAAGAACCTTGCAAGACCTTTGCAACCAGAGCTGTGAGAAACTTAGTACCTGCTGTTTAGATAACTAACCAATGTAGGATTTATTTTAAAATGGCATCCTGTTCTGGCTAATACTGTAGTAACTGAAGCTAGCCTGGCAACCTCAAGACTAGTGATAGGTGCTAGGTGACCAGCCCTTCCAGCTTGCCCACAAGAACAAGGAGCAGGGCTATCAGGGCTAAGATTGGGGGTGTCCCAGACAAACCACATGGCTGGCCACCTTAGTCCATAGCAGCAATAGCAGTAGATGTAGCCTAATAACTAGCTGACATTTTATGGTGTAGTTACTTAATTTACTTTCAAGCAGGCTTCTTCTCTGGGGACGTGGAATGCCCTAAGCCCTGCGATGCATACAGTGCTTTATGGACACAAAGCGTTTTCGCAAACACAGCTGCCTGCTAACCTGAGCCAGCTCTTTGCCCGCCAAGCTCAAGCTTGGTCCTTTCTATGCCAAAGGCCAGTGTGGACTCAGCCAGCTGGAGGGGCCCTCTTCTGCCAAGGCCCCAGGTCTTGGAGAGCTCTGACTGCCTTGCTGTGTACCTAAGGCCTTACCCACAGAGCTCTGAATCTGATGTGTATCCAGACCTGGATGGTGGTAGGGTTGAAGATTTTCCAGAAGGTTCCGAGAAAGACTTGGGCTCAGTGTGCTAGGTGGTACCTCTCTGTCTGTGATATTTATGTTTATCTTTTTTTGCATAATGCCAAACTGACAAAAAAAACCCTTTAAGAATTGTACAAATATTTTCATAGCCTCTTTACCAATTATTTATGAGTCATCCTTTTGCTTAATAATTCTCCTGCATTTGTTTTCAATCTGCAAAGTATAATCTTTCCTGGTGTGTCTGACAGAGTGGTGGCACCATCTATGGGGTACAGCAGTCAGATTATAGAATAGATATTTACCTATACATTGGCATATACCTGACAGCTGCTCACTGATAGAGTTGTGCCCTCTCTACCTTTGGTGACAAAGATCTTAGCCACCTGAGCTGGGGCTGGAAATAAAGGATGCTCCCTGGGACTAGGGTATATAAGCTTTGTGGGGTGGTGGAATCTTCTGCATCCTGATTGAGGAATTCCTAAAAAACATATGTATCTGCCACAAGTCACCCATCCTAACCTATGCTTGGACTCCACGCACAGAACTACCCCTGTATGACCATGCTAAGCACATACACACAATAGATGGTACATATGGCTGTTGAAAGATTATTTTCCAATAGAGCTGATTTTTAAGATTTAACTTTTTTTTTTTTTGAGACAGGGTCTTACTATGTATCTCTGGCTGGCCTGATCATTTGTAGGTCAGGCTAGCCTTGAACTTGGAGCCATCCTTCTGCCTTGGTCTCCCAAGTACTGGGATTTGAAATATGTGCTGCCACGTCTAACTAAAATCATTTTGTAAGTGTAGACAAAACCCAAACCTAGAGGAATGTAATTTTTTTGTCCTTAGTTGGCATACATTTATACAGAACTTTTTATACTGCTGTCCCCTGGTGTGGGTAATCTGCAAAACTTACCTGTTCAATCCTCATAAGAAGCCTGTGGTGTAAAGGGCCATCAGGGTCCCCATTTCATGGTCAGGAAAAGAGTCTGCTGGTGTGGTCTAGTACATAGCAAGACATGACTGAAGCCAGTGGCTGGCACTAAGACCCAGCCCCTCCACACTGTGATCAACTAGTTGATAACACGGTAGCCCAAGGCCAAGTCACATCTAAACTGTCATTGTTGGGCTGAAGAGCCACCTGAGTCCTCGGGACCAGCCAAAGCCACTGTGAAGCCAACTGTTCTGGGGCTCTGTTACGTAGCCTGACTCTCCCACACGGTTGGCTTTGCCAGGCCCTTACTCTAATTGCCCCATCTTAGGAGATATCCTTTGGTGCCCGCTAGCCTGGCTCTGGAGACAGAGCTGTTGCCTGAGCCACTCCATCTGTCCCTGAGAGATATTAAAAGAAAATGAATACCAGCATGGGACTTCCTGAAGCACTGCATTTCCTCAAGTATGTGGACTTCCTGTAAGCCAGCGCTCTGCTGTGGGGAGCCAGGACCAGGTCTCACTTACTGCAACTTGCCTCGAAATGTGGGATAAGCCACTGCCCTTCCTTGTGCCCATTTCCTCATCTAAAACAGCAGGTTGGATAACGTTAAGAGGACTTGGCCTGTGGAGTCCTGGATCACTCACAGATGAACTTCTAACATCAGGGAACCCTGATGTAAAGTGTTTCCTATATGTTACAGGAGAGCATAGAGCATGGTTAATTCTCAAAGAGATCCGTTTTCCTGTACAATACCTCAACATTTGCTTCCCAAGGCAACACTATGATCCCTCTTCCCTGTCTCCTGGTGTGTGTTTGTGTGTGCATGTGCACATGTGTGTGTGTGCATATGCGTACATACCTCTGCCTATTGAGACCAGAGATCAATATTGAGCATCTACCCCTGTTGCTTGTCACCTTATTTTGGAGCAAGTTTTCTCACTGAACCAAGAACTTACTGTTCAGCTCCAAATCCCTCTCCTGCTAGGGTTATAGAGGGGACATGGATCTTCTGACCTCAGCTCTTCATGCTTGTCCAGCAAGCATTTCATCCAGTGAGTCATCTCCATAGCTCTGATTCTATTTCCTTTATGTTTATTATATCTATTTATTTGTGTGTATGTTTGCCTGAATACGCCACAGTGCATGTGGAGAAGTCAGATGACAACTTGTAGGAGTCGGTCCTCTCCTTCACCGTGTGGGTCCCAAGGATTGAACTCATGTCATCAGGCTTGGTAGTATGTGCCTTCACCCACTGAGCCATCTCTCTAGCCCTTAATCTTGTGCCTTAATCTCAGTCTTCTTACTGCATATTGACCTGGTAGGTTCATTTTTAAAAAAATGACCAAGGAATCCAGGACTTCAGTGGCAGAGCAGGCACTGAAACGCTTCTCCTGATTCATTTATTCGGCCTATCTCTTGTATGTGTCATTTTAATGAAAGATTTCCCCCATAGTTCCCAAGTATATTCACAGCCTTTTTATTTCTCTGTCCCTAGCATAATTCCTAGCACATAGTAGGAAGTCTCCAGTCATTGAATAAATGAAGCAGTAGTAAGTTGGGGAGCTTTGTAAGGACTGGGAATAGAAATGGGGAGGCAAAACTGAACCCCAAACCAGGAGATTCTTGTTTCAACATGTCTACACACAAGACCACGGGACCCTTTTGGTCCCGCCTTTCCTGTTTGTAAATGAGGGAAGCGGGCTGGCTCCGTGTCATAGTCACATCTAGATTTAAGTTCCTGGGATGCAAGAGTATGCCAGCCATTGAGTTAGGGTGACAGTATCTAAGGATCCCTCACCCTAATGAGGACTCCCTGAGGGTACTGGCTATCTATGGCAGCACATCTCATTTCCTTCCATTTATCTGCTTCCCATTTCTATCTCCCCAGTTTCTGTGGGTCAGGACTCTGAGGACAGCTGAGCCATGTGGCTCCAGTTCGAATTCCCTTGAATTGGTAGTCGAGATATCACAGGACCACTGTCACTTGAAAAGACTGGGGCCTCGGCCTTTGAGGCTCACTTACATGGCTGCTGGCCCCAGGTCCTTGCCCCTTGAGTCTCTCTATTAGGATGCTCACAAAGTGGTAGCAGGCTTCCTCCAGACCCGGAGATCTGTAAGGGAGAGTCCCAAATATGCAATGTGAACTCTCCACACACACCTAAGGACAGGCCCCATCACGTGTGGTGTATGCAATGGTCAGAGCATCCCTGTTAAACCATAGGAGGCATCTACACAGGACAGGACTCTCAAAGTCAGGACTCACTGACCATCCAGGAGGTTAGCCTCCACATCTAAGGTGCCACCCGATCCAGGCCACCTTTGCCACTTTCTCGTGATATTCAGGGAGGGGCACCCCAGTGGGCACATGCACATGAACTAGCCAGTGTCAGCAGAATGGCCTGCCTGCTCCTTTGCAAACAAGCTCTAGATATCTGGAGGTTGCTGGAGAAGTCCTTTTTTGCCCAGCAGAGTTCTGGGTGTGGGCCGCACTTTCTGAGGCTCTGGAGGGTTTCTCTAAAGAACTTGAAAAGCCCCGATTATCTGGGGCACAGGGAGTCAGGACCCTGGCTTGACCAGAATGCCGTTATCCATGCTAATAAAGAAACCTAAATATTGTAGGTGATGATGAAATCTGCAGCCAGTAAATCCACTACTAGTGGCAAGTTTGAGAGCTGCCACGGCTCTGGATTATGGGCTGCATGCTCTGTTCTCCACAGCTACACTGTGAGACACAGCAAGGTCCAGGGTTATCGGTGGCTGGACAGGCTGCTTTTGCTTTGCTTGCTAAGGCAGGAAAGTGGCATAACACATTCTAGGAAGCTTTTTTAAAAATCCACATTTCTAACAAAGCAAGCTTTCTACAGAACTTCCATCTAATTAGGAAATTAAATTAACCAGACCATTTCACTTCCCCAGTAAGTGGGATTGAATTTCTTGTGGCAACACAAGCTCCTTCCTCCATTTCCCCGACCTATCTGCATTTCCCTCCCTTACTCGGTAAGAGCTAGACTGAGAAAATGTGGGTTCTGGGTTCCGATTCAGCACTTACTCCCATTACGGACAAAGCTCTTCTCTTACCTGTGCACAGGCTTCTTCAGGTCCCTGGTCCCCAGCATCTTTCTATCCTGGCGATCCTCTCCCTGGTAGCCTTCCAACACCTAGCTGCTTCTCTACAATGCAGTCAGATGCTAGCCTTCCTACGAACTCATTGTTTCCCTCTTCTGTGATTTAGTCAACAGACATTAGCCCCCTGTGTATGTGTATGCACATCCTCTCTCTCCCATCAGATTTGAGCTCTTTTGGAACAGAGTCCTGGTCCTTTTATATCCCTTAGCACTGCACCTAGCACACAGTAGGCACACTTACCATGATGTCCTAACACATAGTAGGCTCTCTTACCATGGCTTCCCAGGAGCCCAAAGATGGGGCTGTGATTTTCCAGCACCCAGGTGTATTGGCTGTCCTCAACCAGCAGGGGGAGCGTGTTGGTTCCTTCAATTAAGAAGCTGATACTGAGCTTCAGAGTCTAAGGAGGACTGAAATGAAGGGTGGGTTTACTGAGGGAGAAAGAAGCCCTGCACGGTTGGGTGAGGGAGAGCCTACTGTTTCCAACTAGGAAAGCTGCCTTCACTTTGGATTTCTTGGTAAACAGGACAACAAGAACAGAGAGCACCCTTCATGATAGATTCTGAGCACTACCTATCTCAAAGGCTAGGAAGCTGTGTGCAGTTACAACGGGGATACATTCTTAATTAAACAGTGTGCAACTTGGGGCATTAAGTCTGTGATAAATTGGGAGATAGGGACCCACAACCTCATTTCTTTTAAGGATATTTAATTACAAACTTCTGTAACAAAATTACAGCCTTATTAAAATGGTTTCTCACTGAAGAGGGGGTTCTGAAAGGTGGGGTGTTGCCAACAAGAGAGGTGCTGGAAGGGCACTCCATACCCACTGGGCTCTGTTCAGAGACCAGGAAGATCAGACAAAAGCTCTCCCTCTGGAGAGTAGCGCCTTGAGGAGGGTGCCATCTCTCTATCTAGCTTCTTGGACCTGGCCCCGTGGATTGCCAGGCAGCTGGGATTCTGTGAGTGAGACATCCACAGCATCTTTAAAAGGAAAGGCATCTGTCAGCCCAGGTGACTGTCAGTCATTCACATCTTAGTGCGAATTATACCAGCCAGCTACTAAAATTTCCACCCAAATAAATAAGGAAAGGATGCTTTAGTCTGAAAATGGTCAGTCTGATTGTAGATGTGAAGTTACAAATTTGAAGCATGGGATACTCTGGGGGGGAGGTAAGTCAGAGTGATGAACCTTTCAGGGAAGAAGTTGGGTAATCAGATAGTAGCGTGATAAACAGGAAATGTGGAACCCAAGGTTACCAAGAAACGGGTGGCCATGCTGAGAACAGTACGGACAGCTGCTCCTCATCCTTCGGGGTTCTGCTCAGGTACCAGACGATGTGCCAGGTTATGTTTTCCAAGATCTCATTGTGAAAATACAGCCTCTTGTCTTATCTGGTGAGTTACTATCTTCCCAGCATAAAGACGCCTGTCTGTTCTGGTAACTCAGCCTTAAGGTATATGTCTCATATTTCAAAGCTGGGTACCCTGCTTCCACAGCCAGGAAATAAAAGGATTCTTTTCACGCCCCTTGTAGGCGAAGGGTGAGTGCACGAGTGTGTCACTGCTCGGAGCCCAGCCAGTAGCTGCTGATGTTTTTGTTGCTGTTGCTGTTAGTCTCAGCAAATACACAGCCCTAGGTGGACATTGGATGATGTAATTACAGATTTACACTGTCCTGTAGGGCCTGTCTGTGACACAGGTCCACTGCCCGTTACTTACATCAAGGTGAGCATCCACCCCTGAGCTGCCTAACAAGGAGCCAAGAGTCTGAACTAAACCAACCAATCTGATCCCCAAATGAGCCATCCCTTCAGAGTCAGGCTCCATGGGAAGGGACAGCCATTCTGAGGGACAAAACTTTCTGGACCAGAGGGTAGAAAAGGAGTGAGGTGCTAGCTCTCTGTGGTAAGTGAGAGCACACGGGCCAACCCTGCTCCAGGCTCTCTAGCTGTGTGTGTGTTTAACCTCCTCCCTCTAGGGCCATGTGGCCAGCTCAGCACATGAGGCCAGTGGGATCCTGCTCAGTGGACAATAACCTCTTTTTCTCTGGTAATTTCTCACACGCACACACTCCCAGAGAAAGGCCTAGAATACCCGCACTGGAGGCGGCTTGTAATCATCCAGCTCTGCCGATTTTTCCAGGGTCAGGAAGTAAACACACAGTACAACAATGGACGGTCTAGTGAGAGGGCTGGAGGCTCACCCTGACACCTCACAGCCGCTCTCTGAAACGGCATCAACTTGGCAATGATGTCTGTTACCCACTCCTGTCATGGCCACAGTCTCACCTCTGCAAGTGGGTAGCCTGCCCTTCCTACCAGTGGGTCACAGGCATCAAGCCTGGGTCCGCCTTCTCTGTATAAGAGCAGGTCTCTCAATTCCAATTGGCAAGCCAGAGTCTGCCTCCTGGAGCCTTTCCAAGTGTGGATGAGTGAGAATGGGCCGCTTACAATCCCGAGATGCTAATCTATCTTTCTAGGTTCTGAACGTGGAGAAGGAAGTAATAAAGTCAGAGAACAGAACAGGGTCCAGACCTGAGTGACCAATTAAACCCCTTCCTAAATAGCCAAGAGCAAGATTGGTAGGATGCAAGCTAATTACAAGAATTAACAACAAACGCCACCAAAAAGCTCAGGCACTAAAACCACATCAAACCTGAAGGACCAAATGTGAGCCTTTCCTTACACACTGCACTGATATTTTGCTATGTGACTCCCATTGAACCAAGCCTCGGCTCTGACAGGAGTTCACAAATGGGCCTGGATGGATGGATGGATGGATGGATGGATGGATGGATGGATAGATAGATAGATAGATAGATAGATAGATAGATAGATAGATAGATAGATAGATAGAAAGTAGAGGCATCAGGCATCAAGATGTAAAACCAAGAGTAATAGGAAACCACACGGGGAGTGAGAAGACCTTAGAGACTAATGAATAGAAGGCCAACCATAGGCCCTCTTCTCTCCTGTCTCTCTCCCTTTCAGTCACACCTCTAGCAAATAGAGCCATCATGGATGGATGTTACCTACCCTCAGCTGACCTGCCCAAGAAAGAACACAAGGACAAAATCCACAACTTTGGAGGGCATTAAACCCTAAGAAGTCCATGGGCTTGGCTGACTGGACAGTGGACAACTTGAATGCATGGATGGAATAGCCTCTTTAAGGGGTGGCCTAGATGGGATGCATGAGAAGTGTCATCCTGCTGATGGACAGACTCAAGAGTGTGTGGCAGATGGAGGGAGTAGTGAATGCAAGGGCCTTACGTGAGGAGAAAGAGGTCAAAATGGCTGCAGCTGGGAGAAGCAGAAGAGATAGATGAAGGCCTGAGGCTATGAGGCCCGAGGAGTCAAGAAGAGGAAGAGTGGGTGAGGAGATGCAGGACCAGGCGTCAGAACTTGAATTGGAATCCCAGCGTGGGGACTGAAGACTGCATGACCTTGAGGGGGTCATTTAGCCTCTGAGCCCCAGGACCCTTGCCTTTGAGATGGAATGATGCTGCAATGAGACCAAGTTCACGTACTGAGTGTGGAAAATGAATGGGAGGAGCCAGGCAAAGTGCTTACTAGAGCACCAGGCATAGTAGGTGCTCTGTAAGTTCAGTTTCTTATACAAAAGCTCACAGCACTAGCTCACGTTTTTTTTTCGCCACCACCTAGAAAGCCACCAGGTAGCGGTCTTTTTAGCTTTTGTTGGCCTGTCAAGTCAGGACTGTCATGGTTTTCACCGTGCAGGAAAGTGCAGACCCAATGCTTCCCCAAAACAGGTGGACACAGGGTGACTGGAAATATACAAGGTCTGTAGTGCAGTTTCAAAAGCAAATGCTCTAGGACCAACACCAGCCAGGAGTCAGACCTGCCCTGTAGACCAGCAAAGCTTACCTCTCTCATTCTTCCCAGATCTCAGCTTCCGGATCAACCAACACACCAAGATGGTCACAAAGTACACAGTAGATGCTGTGTATGCAACGGCTTCATTAGATGGCCTGACATGTCCGGCTCTCCTACTTACCTGTGGCTTCCTTTGACTCAGTTTGTATGTGTTTGTTTGCTTGTTTAACTATGAAATGGATGCAACAGCAGAAGTTTAGCTTCCTGGAGCAAATTCAAGACTTAAAGCAGGTGTGTACGTGTCCAGTAGCTGCTGAGTGCTACCAGCCTTCGTAAAGGAAGGGGCACCTGGTGACCAACACTGGGCTGGCTTCTGGTTGAGGTGACTGCTGGAAGCTGCAGAGAAAGAACGTTTGGCTGAGGGTGAGGATGAGACCACTTGAGAGGGCGAAAACAGGTCACTGGAAGCTTGGCTTCCAGCTTCACAGCGCCCCTGCTGGCAGGAGGTTGCAGGACGCCAAAGGAGAGTGTTGAAGTCCGTCTCTGCAGCCTCTTGTTGGTCTTCATCTCTTTCTCCGCACGATTTGGGCATCAATTCTCTGCTGTGGTGTAAGCTCCTTGAAGGCAGAGAGGTCTTATTTATCTTTGTTCCCCCGTGGCCTAACAGAGCTTGCACCTAACAAGCCCTGGATAGATGCTTCCTGGCGAGCAATCCATCCTGGGCCATTCACCGAATTGGTTACATTCCAGGTGACCCTGGGCGATGCACTGAGCCGGAACTCCACTGACCGGCTTTGGAATTGGATGCTCTGCTTCTGATCTGGGGATGCTGGTGACTCCTCCGTGCTAATGTCCTCACCCATAAATGTGGACACCAGAAGAAGCGGAAAGGCACAGGCACAGATGATGTTCTTGGATTTTCCGTTTGCCTCTGACCTGTCCCTCCTGCTAGGGAAGCTGAGGGGGGAGAGGGGAGGAGGGGGAGTTGGGGGCGGGGGATGGAATGTGGCAGGAGTGCTGGGTAATTGCTGACTGGATGGAACAAGCCCAGGGGTGGGAGAGAGAGAGGGTGGGTGGTGATGGTGGGGAAGAAAGCTCACATGGGAGAAGGGAGAGCACCTGCCAAAACAGAGCCTGGCCTAGCCATGTGAGGATTTTGGCGGTCCTTCAGAGCCCATTTCCTCACTCAGCCACAGGAAAAATATAAACACTCTTGTGTTTGTCGTAAACCATGGTGCCTGACGCACAGGTGTGCAGATTCTTGAAGAGAGAGTAGCACAATGCTTGGCATGTGGCTCTGAATCCACGAGAGGAGCTCTGAGGCCACTTCCTGCAAAAAGTGCTCTGACCTGGAAAGATTAGGCTGTCTCACCTTGATCTAGGGGTCAATCCACAGAGAGCCTTAAAGCACTGTTCAAGGCCCATGCCTTGTCTACCGTACGTCTGCACAGTTTTGCTTATACCTGCATAGTATGCCTAAATTTATTAATTTTATGTTTTTAATTTTTACCCATCACACTACCTCCCCCCACATACACACAACTGAAGAAAATTTGATGAAAATGGGGGCTCCAGGAGTCTGTAGACCTTTTTCTGGGGTCATTTGTGCTCCTGGAGTATGCTCTTGGATCCTGCTCCAGGAGACCGTATAAGACCAATCTGAAGGTTTATTTGGGATTTCTTGCTTGTTTTGTAGTCCAGGCTAGCCTTGGACTCCTTCTTTTCCTGCTCCACCTCCATGGAGCTAGAATCTCGTGTATACCGCTGCTCGGTTCACTTTGTAGGTTCAGTGGTCTGTGTTTAACATTTTGAAAGGCTAACCTCTGCATTTTCCCTGCTCATAGAAAAAGTGTGACCTTTGTCCCTGAAGGTCCAGTCAACCTGAGGACCCAGAATGTGTGTTCTGTTCCCATGCTGCCTCACCCTGAGCGCCAGCCCTCTAACACCAATTGACATCCTGGACTATGTACCAGAACATTGGCAGCCTTTTAGAGGGCTCTTACTGTCTGAACCTCTGACATGCCTCACTGGGTCCGCTCTCCCCTTCCTGGTCTTCTCTGCCCTGGCACTCATTCCTACCTTTTCATTCTTACCTTACCCTGGAGATGCTGGGTTAGGCCTGGTGCATGCTGGGCCTTCCTCCAGCTGCCTGTCCCCGCCCCACATGGCCCCACACTCTTGATTGCCTTCATGCCCACATCCCGCTAGAAAGCCAGTAGCTCTCCAGCTCTTAAAGACCTCCAGGGGAGCCGTTTCTACAACCTCTGCAGGAAATCTTGTTCTAACATCTCAACTCTCAGGGAGAAGAAAGCCTTTCTTTTCATGAAGTCTCAGCTCCTTTCTGTTGCAATGAAAATGGAGTTGCTTTTATTTTCTACCTGTCTTGAGTTATACATAAACAAATCTAATTCCTCCTGATTTTCTCCTGCCTTGCCAGGACATGGACCAGTGGCTGGGCTCCTGTGCAGCTCTCATCTACAGTGTGCACAGGGCTGGCTCATTCTCGGCTGCTACTCTGAGGCCCGAGCAGGTAGCATCAAGGCAGAAGTGGTGATGTGTAGAAAGGCCAAGCAAGGGAGGCCAAGGCTCCTTTGGGTACCTAGAAGTGAATTGACTGATGCTGATTGAGGGCTTGTTGTGGGCCAGGCCCTGGAGATGTTTATGGGAAATAGAAAACCAGGTCTCTACCCTCAAGAGTAGCACCATGAAATAATCAATTACTTACTCAACTCTGGACAGTGCAGGATGTACTGATTTGGACCCAAGAGACCAAATTTTCATTCCAGCTGTCTTTCATTAACTGTGCTTTTCTGGGTAAAGCACTTCACCTCTCTGGGCATTTGTTCATGTGTCCACATCATAGGAGCGCATTAGTGAGTGTTGTCTTATTCTGTAAAGTGCTGTGTGTAAATTAAAGGGTTCTAGTAGATTGGAGAAGGACCATATGAGAGCTGAAAGACCTAGTGCTCTGACCTGGAAAAATAGAACACTGTATGCAGAAAGGCTGAGAAGGAGGAAGGAAAGGATGAAGCCTAGTGGCCTTCCCAGGAAGAGAAGGCAGGAGGAGGTGGCTTGTGGGGACGGAAAGCAGGGGAAAGGAAAGGGAAAAGATGACTGCTGTCATTTAGGGCACACCCACTATGTGCCAGGAGCTCTGCTGAATGCTGTGCACACACTACCTGGCATGACCCTTGTCAAAGCTTTTGTTTTATGGCGCTTGACCTGGCACCTGGCAGGCTAGTGCTTATAACACACACACACACACGTGTGTATAGTATACACACATATATGTATATACAGACATATATGTATATATATACACACCTATATGTATAGAGTTATATACATATGTACATGTGTATATATAGTATATATACATACATGCATGGATATATATGTATGGATATACATACACATACATGCCCATATATATCTGTGTATAGTATATACACATATATGTATATACAGACATATATGTAAATATAAACACACATACACCTATATGTGTACAGTACACATATATGTATATATGTATAGAATATATACCCATACACATACTATATACATATATATGGATGGATATGTATGGATATACATACATATACATACACACATATATCTATGTGTATACATGTGTGTGTGTGTGTGTGTGTGTGTAATATCCCAGGGTGGAACTTTTGCAAAATCCACCCTATCTTATGCCACATAGAGGATGGGTTTCAGAGCAAACCAGACAAGAGCTAAAGGGTCCTCAACACCCCTGGTTAGTGAGCGCAGGACAGAGTAACCAGAAAGTAACCCTTGTGAATTTCAAAGCTGGGTTCCTCTGTGAGTGACATCAGTCTTTGTTCTCTTGCATTTAGCCCTTCATGCAGAATCCAGCTATGCCCTCCCCCTCTCTTTTTCCTATGCCCCCCTCCTCATTTGCACACACACTGGGTCTCCTTTTCATCTTCAGAGCTTGACCCTTTGCTGCTCACAAGCTTCTCTCAGTTTAGATACAGGAAAAAGACTTCAAACACTCTCCTCCCTCGGCTGGAGTCTCTTCCCTTCCTTTCTTCTGATTCTTCTCCTCTCTCTCCTCCTTCCCCACCTTCCTCTCCTGTTCACTTCCCACCTTTTCTCTCCTCCTACAGGATGAAACTGGCAGAGGTGCCCCCAACCCAGGAGCTCTCCCTGGCATTTGCTCACGATGAGGACCAGCTTCCACAAAGGATGCCTTTCTTCTTTAAACCAGAATCATGGGCTCATGTCTGTCAGAAATCTGGCAGGGTTGGAAGTTGGAGATGCCAGACTGGGAGGGGCTGGGGCCTGGAGCAAGAGCTGACCGCCAAAGTACCACAAAAGAGAGGGGTTCCTGGCAGCTGGTAGAAGAAGATGTGAGGCCAGGATGGAGGATGTCAAAGGAGAGGCATGGGGAAGTTTGCAGATGCTGAGAAGGAATTGATGTCAAGAATGTGGGGCAGTAGGTGACAAGGATTCAGCCACAAGAAAGAAACCAAAACACCCAGATCTCAGAACCCTTAATCTGAGGATCAACATGAGAGAATGGCATAAAGCTAAAGCTGCGGGTATCAGGTAGAACTCTGGCAGAGCAAAGGTGCTAGAGCTTAAGTCAAAGGCCAGGGGACCAACCTTAAAATTAAGTGTAAACTTATTTACTGTCGACCTTGAGCTCCAAGAAGCCTCATAACATGGAGGGTGGGGGCATCTTTGTGGCTAAACAACTCAAACAGGGTCAAAAAGCTGTGTAGTCAGAGGTTCCCCATCTTTCTATTTCTCCATCTTGCTCCCTGCCTCAGACTCTCATCCAGACCCTCAGGCTGCAGAGTCTGCAACATGGAGGAACCCTAAAAGCATATTCCACATGTAGTCAGGTGAGCACCAACCACCTAAGCCCAGATGACCAGTATGACTGAGTGCCTCCTCACATCGTCCTCCCCAGCCTTCTACCCAGTCCCAAACAGTTCTGACCTTGACACCCTGCTGTTCCCAGGATGTCTCCCTGTTTGTGTTTCTTGCCCGCTTTTCTGGTCTGCACCTTTCCTGGAAGAGTTCGCCTCTGAGGGTTCTCCCGTCTCCAGTTGTTCTGAGCTAACCCTGGCCACATGGAAGACCCCTCTTTGTGTCTGCCACAGTTATACCTCCAGAACAAACTGACCCCAAGGGGTTGAAGCATCTCTTCAAGGAGTTCCTGTCTATTTTAACCTTAGACAAAAGCCCATCCTGAGCACCCGTCACTCACAGCACACCGCTGTCACGTGATGCATGTGTGCTTCCCAAGAAAAGAGGACCACACGGAGAAAAGGCTTGGTGTGGGAAAGGGGCTACTTTTTCACATCCTTAGTGTGCCGATCACCATTTGTGGTTTTCCATCCACTGCTGCTGCTTCTGCAACTCTCACAAAGGATTCATTTCTTCAGGAACAACCAGCCTAAAACACAGTCTTTGCCTTTGATTTCAAATGTCCAAATCCCCAAGAGGTAAAACATTTGGAATTTGTTTGGGGTTTTGTTAGTTTGCTGCTGCAACTCATCTGGAGACAAATCCTGACCTAAACCGACACAAAACCACTTTCCCCTCAACGCTTACTCTAGAAGTCCCGACATCTCACTGCGGAAATATGAATGTGTCTGATTTTCAGATGCGACTCCAGACCTCACAGGATGGTGCAACATGTTTGGCACCTCTCTGAATTCTAAAACACCCTGGCTTCAAGGGTTTCTAGACACGGACAACATTAGGTGAATGAGAAATTCTAGGACCAGATCTGTCCAGCCCATCTCTCGAAGGACTCCCTGAGTGGAACACCTGTCACTTTGCATTTCTCTGTCCTTTCCTGGTACTTCTGCTCTGTCATCCCCTTACCCGACTAGAGAAAGTGAGATCATTACAGGGTTGTTTTGCACTGACAACCTATTCACATCTGGGTGGCTAATGTTGATAATTACTGAGCTGGTTACTAAATCTGTCAGGTTTAGGTGAGGTGAGGCTCCGCAGCTGGGGCTGCTGCTCACAGCTTCTCAGGCAGAGAGAGAGGTGAGAACAAATCCAAGAAAGGTGTGTTCGGATGCTTGGGCTCCAGTGAGACTGGTTAATTACCAGTCACTTGCTGTCTCCCTGAGTTGGAGCTCCTGGCTAAGGAACACTCATGGATCAGACAGAATCCGACAACCTGCTATTTATTGCCACATAAAGAAAGTGGCAGGGACTAAGACGCCGAGGACAAGTGTGGAGGCAGTCTCTCAGGTGCCAGGACGACAGCCACATGATGCAGATATCCTCAGCACAGGGCAGTAGTGTGATTCATTGGGGTGCTGAGCCTACTGCTGTTCCTCTGGAGGGAACTGGGGACCAGGGGTGTGCTTGGGACCAAGTGTGTTTGCTGCTGGATGAAGTGTATTGATGCAGAACCTTGGATTATGTTCTAGCAACCCCCCCCCTCACACGCCCTCCCCTCCCCCGACACACACACAGAGATGTGTATGAGAGCATCTTTCTGAGAAGCACATCCACACATCCACCCATCCATTCAGATTCTCACAGGGTACAGAACAGTCTTCAACCCCTAGAGAGAGGTTGATTACAAACCACTGGCCACATGGATGAAACAGGTTGATATTGGGTTGAGCACCCAAAAACGACTCGGGGTTCCTAATGATCCTGAAATTACACTCGAAAGTCACTTTTATGTGTAAACGTTTGCCAGTTTTTCCAGAAAATGACTCCAGCGACTTTCAGGCAGATTCTCAAAGGTCCCCAAGGCTGAGGAGCTCCTTGGCAGCCCAAGAGATGGACTCGCCCTATGCTTAGCTTCTGCTTTTAAGAGAAGAGCACAGATACCTTAAAACAGAGCTGACAGTTCTAATCAGTATTGGAGATAACCAGGTCCAGCCAGGAACTGGTCGACAGCGCTCTACAGCAGAGCCCTCATCCAAGTCATTTTAAGAGTCAAGCATGCAGAAGCCAGGCTAGTGAGTGAGTAGTGGTCACAAAAGCCTTTGGAGCTGAGCAGACAGTCCCATATCCTTCTCCGAGGCCCCGAGTCTGGCTTTCAGAAATCCACTGGTTTTATTCACGAAAGGTCAAAATTCACTAACTACTTGCTGTGCACCTATTATATGCCTGGTTCTATTGTAGATGCTAAAGAAAGGACCCGTCATTGTTGTGGACCTTAGCAAGTTACCTGCCCCAAACACAGGTGTATGGGGAGCTGCTAACCAAGTCATCTTCTCCATGTTAGTTGCTCTCTCACCACTACCCTTGGGTCAGAGAGACCAAAGCCATTGCACCCAGCTGAGCCAGCTGGTGACAGACAACGGAGAAAGCAAGCCTTAGTATTCCATGTGGGCAAAGCAGTAAGGGTGGATGATAGATGCAGATGCCCTGAGCAGGTGGGCCAGGCTCAGCCCTGGTGGGTGCTGCTAGAGAGGGGGCTAGGTAACGGTGAGGACTCTGCCTGCGGGGGGGCGGGGGACCGCGGATGTAGGGAAGCAGACTGCCCGCAGTTGCCTGGGCCGCCGCGCCTGACCGCCGGGCTGCGCTCGCCTGCTCCCCACCCTCAGGGACCGTGGTGTGAAGCTCTGTTCCCCATACTGAGCAGTCCCCCGGAGGCGCCCGGACACGTCCCAAGGCTGGATAAAGATCGACTCGGAGCTCGCTCCCCAGCGAGAAATCTCGCCATTGGCGTGGCTCGCGCGGCCGCTCCGGCCCGGCCCGGGAGACGCCAGATCGCTATCTAGGAGGCAGAAAGACAGCAGCGCCGCCGCCACCTCCCGCCCTGCGCTCGGCGTGGCTGCGGGGTCCAGGGGCTCGCCGGCTTCCCCTCCCCCCTTGTACTGCCTTCCCCGCGCTTTCCCCCTAGGGACATCCGCTTCCCGCCTGCCCGGTCCCCAGCGTCCCTCCGAGGCGCCCTCTCCCCACTCGCCAGGCCCCGCTGCCTCCTGAAGGTTACGCGGCGCGGCGGCGGGGCGCGGCAGAGCACGGGGGGCACCCGCCCTCGCCGCCGCCCGCGCCGCCGCCCACCCCAATGCCCGCCGCGCCGGGCCGGCCTGGCTGCCGGCTGCTGCCACCGCAATCCCGGCTCCTAAATCAGCGCGGGGAGGCGCCCCTTCCCCCACCCGGCTCCTCGGGCTCCCCGGGCCGCGATTGGCCGCGCGTGCGCCCCCCAAGCTTGGGCCCCGGCTCCAGCCGCCGCGCCATTGGCTGCGGGCCTCCGCCAGCCTTTACATAAGCCCGGGCGCGCTCGAGTGGAGTTGTATAAAGCGAGCGCGCGGCGTCGGGGCGGGAGGCTCGAGGCCAGCCCGGGACCAGGGCTGGGCGCTGCAAGGCGGCGGCGCCGGCGGCAGAGGCGGCAGCGAGCGCCCGCGCTCCGACGCCCCCAGGCGGTGGGGCTGAGAGAGCCCGAGGATGGCTCCGAGCGCTGACCCGGGCGTGAGTATCCACTCCTGGAGCCCCCACCCCTTCCGGCGGAGAAAGTTTCTCCAGCCCAGCGCACCCCTCCCCGAACGCCCCCCAGGGGTGGCGGGGAGGCAGCTGGGGACCTGGGAAGATCCGGGACTGCGAAGGCGGCGACGCTGCTCCCAACTTGCCAAGAGGCGCTGGACTCGATTGGCGCGCAGATCCTCCCCGCGGGCTGAGGGGGCAAGGCGGGCGCCGGGCTGGAGGTGGTGGAAGAGATGGGAGCCGAGGTGTGGGGGTGACAGCTCACAGTTGGCAGAGAACGTGTTAGAGGCACAGAGGATGGAGGTCAGCGGTTGGAGAAGGGGGCAATGGGGCTAGTAGGGGGCGGAGCAGGTGAAGGCTGTGCAGGGGGTACCCGGGGAGTCACCCAGCTGGCGGTCGCAGTTTGGGGACGACTAAGCTACCAGCCTCGGCCGATTGCCAACGCTTCCAGGTTGGGGAAGATCCCCCCGGGGCATAGCTCTTCTCCGGGGAAGCCGAGCTGTCTCCCCTGCACAGCGCTGAGTGGCAGAGTGCTCCCGGAGCCAGCCCAGTGCACGGCGTAGCTACCAGCCGCCTTTTGCTGGACCGAGGTGTGGTCTGGCTTTCTAGCTAGGGATGTTTCAGGCAAGCTCTTTTCCGGCATTCTAGGGGAACCATGGGGTCCCCCTTGATCTTATGGAATCACATAAAGGTTTTGGTGGGGCTATCAGGCAGGCTTGGGGGCATGCCCGGCAATGCAGCGTGATTCTTTTGCAGTACAGTAGTTGGGAGCCCTGGTTAGTCCTGCTTCTGCAGAAACCAACTCAAGAATCCAAAGTCATCTCAGCCGGGATGGGAGCCTCCCTAGGGGTGGGGGTGGGGGGGTTCCTCCTTGAATGACTAGTGATTACTATGGCTATTGGGCATCTGTGCATCCCAGAGGAGCTTCCATTCTCCTGGAAGCATTCATGAGTTGCACGTGAGGTACCTTCTGGGATAGGTGCAAGACTTCGAAAATGAAGCCAGTTGGGAAAGAAGGCAAGAAGGTTCCCCGAGTAGAGGACAGCTGTGTGATGCTGTGTTGAACCTGGGAAGAACTCCTGGGAAAAAGCTATCAGGAAAGATTTGAAACCATGATAACTTGGGACAGGAAATACTCTCGCTGAATTAAAGCAGATCTGGAGGCTTGAACAGTTCCTCACTCTTGGGCATAGAGACAGAGAAGTGGAGGGTGGAAAAACGGGAATATGGACAGTTGTCCCACTATGGTCTTCAAGGAGGCGGTTTCTCCTCCCTCTCTGTCTTGGTTTAAAAGCCTCTCCTGGAAGCAGGTTCTAACGTCAGTTAGTAGGCAATGAAGGGAGTTTAGTTCTTGGTGATGGACTAGATTAGAACGCTTTGGTCTCCAGTTGGCGCTGATAGACTCCGAAGAAGGTGGAAGGCTTCAGCTCTTTAGCTGATGGGTTGGGATTGGGCCATTCACCGTATCCCAACCCTATCCATGGGGGTGTGTTCTTGGATACCTGCTTTAGGCTAATTTACTTATGTGGAGATTACCAATCCATGCCCAACCCACTCCCCCCTCACTCCATCCCCTGTTTGCCTGCAGTCAACATTTCTCTGCTGCATTTCCCAAGATCTTCTTTCCATTAGGGATGTGTGCAGTGAACTACCTGCTTGATGCTCTTTCTTCCTTTCTCCATCTGGGCTGCATCTGGCATTCTGAACCCTGATGTTTATTCTTTAGCACCAGGGTGTTTGGTTAAGGTGTCCTATGGTTGCATGAGGAGCCCTGTGAATGAGTATACCAATGGCCTGTGTCATGCAGAGACTGAAACACAGATCTTACAGAGGGACTAGACCGCCAACCAGGAGTATACTTCTGTTAAACAGGCTGTTTCACCTGAGTTGGTCCTCAAGCTTCCTTGCCTCCTTGGAAGTCAGTGGACGCTTGGAGGTGGAACAGGCTCCTTGGCGACCAGTAGGGGGCGCCAAAACCACCTAGCTCAGGACTTGTGACTTGCTTCTTATCCTTCGCTGGCCATAGCAACTTAATGCTTTAAGAAAGCTCAGGCTACAGCCCCCAACAATCACCCATTATGATTGAGGACATTGTGATTGGCCTTCCACCACGTGCTCTGTGGGCTTCAGGTGGTCCTAGGACCTCAGACGCAGTGGGGTGGCGGAGTATTCCTGGGAGACAGAGCTGGCGCGTAGCTCTGCTTGCACTCTAGGATCTTTGTTTTCTGCTTGGTATCTGTGTGTTCTTTGAATTCTGGGAACCTAAGAATATTCAAAACTAGAAAAAAAGAGGAGCTCTGGGAGGCATCTAGTACACCTCACCCCATCCCCAACATTCCCACGTACAGTGTATTTACCAAGTGTCTTGCCCAAGGTCACATGGCTGTTTGGTGGAAGAAATGGGGCCAAGCCCCAGGATTCCCAGTTCCCTGTCTGGAGCTTTCTCCACTCCAGCAACCTGCTTCTTCTGCGCTGTGAAAATGGACATATGTTTCTACCCAGTAGGCAATGGCAATTACTGACTGGCCAGACTTGCATAGACTAATAGCTTTAGTAAATTTAGGGGAATTTTCTTTTCAAGGGAGGCCAGGGCAGATAAAGCTCTCATAATGAACATACACAGGCTATAAAATTCCGAAGTTATCCTCTCCCTCCACTGTCTTGTCTTATTGCTCCAGATGATCTTTAGTCAAAAGCTGTGCAACTCCATTCGATGAAATCAGAAATGCACAGGCCCTCACCAGATAGTCTTAGAACCTAAGCCGAGGCTCAGACATCCTTTGAGGCATGCTGGAGCAGCCTCTCTGTCCTGCAGTCACACCTCTGCTGGTGGGACCTCTCAAACTCAGATCCCAGGCAAACTAAAGAATTCCCAAAGAATGTTTCCCGAGGCTCTTCATCCTTGCCACTCTCAGCTCAAGGTCACCATAGTAGAGACCTTGGTCTCAAACAATCCCTCTGCTTCTGGCATCTGGGGCACCTAGAAGATGCTCTCATTTCTGATGCCCTTCCGTTCTGCTAGTCTAGTGGGCCCATGGCTAACTCTCTGTTTCCCACTACCACCCAGTCTCTTTACATACCATATGAACTTCCATGGGGTTGGTTCTTCTTGGAACCTTGGCAGGTTTGGTGGCCTCTCTTCATTAGGAACCCTGGTGCCAATCCAGAGTTCTGAGAAGCAAAATCCTGCCCTGTCCCTGAGCCTTACCCAATGGGTGCTTGTTGCCAAGGAAAATGCTCAAGATTGACTATTTCTCCGGTCTCACAGACAAGATGGGTCTTCATCCTTAAGAAAGAAGGGAAGTGAGGATGTAGGCCACCAGAGAGCCATAGCCCTTCTCCGTAAGTGCGATTCCAAGAACTGTGTTTGAGATCCTCATCAGCCTGTTTAACTTCTTCTGGGACTTGATCTGAAATGCCACATAAGATCAGAGGAGTATAATTACATTCAGTATAGGAAGAGTGTCGGATCTTCCTGTGAGGGTCGGTGAGCAAATATGGGGGAAGATGGTCTTTGGGATACATCTCTTTAGGTGTGATGAAAAGAGCTAGAGGCTTTAGTGCTGGATCACTGGGAACACTATGGGATCTTTCCCTCTGCATCTAAGACCAAGTGTCGAGGTTTGCACATCAGCTTCTGGTCATGGTGACATCAGGGCTGATGAGCAAAGTCTGACTGGCAGGTCTCTCTCTGGCCCACTGCTGGATTTTCATTTTGGGGTTCTGCCATGCTTGGGGAAAAGAAATTTTACAGGTCCCAGGATAATTCTGAATGTGATGGAAGGCCCTGGGCTATTGATTCCCGAGGAAGGATCTTTCTGCTGGGAGAAGCCTTCCTCAGAGCCCAGTGATTTAAGAGTGCTGACAAATCCATGCTCACCGAGCCTCCTGCAGGCTGCAGATAGGCTCCCAGGCCAGCCTGGACTCTGCTCTGGATTTCTGAAGAGTCTGGCTGGTTGCTTAGGGGACATAAACCTGTGAACTCTCCTTAGGAGAAAGTATGAAATCAATTGGCTCATTATCACACCAAACACACTCTGGACCACTTAGGGTGTTTAAGAAATAAGAAGTAGCAGAGGACTGTGAGATTGGGTTTGAAACATGTACAACAAGGTGTGAAGGGCTAGAGAAAAAGAGTAAAGGAGGGATGGAAAGACCTTTGTTCCACATGCTCCTCAAGTTCTTGCAGCCCCTAGACCGTGACTGGAGAGGTTACTGAAGTCACACCACCCAGACTTCTGGCAGTGTCTAGAGATAATATATTGCCACAATTGGAATGAAGGATACTATGCATCCTTATGCATATCCTATGAATGATGGAATGCATCACCTGGTGGGACAGAGAGGCCAGGATGTTGCTAAACATCCTTCCGTGCACAGGGAAGCCCCCACACTACTGATTAGCTGGCCCCAAAGCTCTACGGTACCGAGATCGGGGCACAGCAGAGCATTACAGGTGGTAGAGATTTTGGAAATGTTCCAGTCAGCTCTGTTTCATAGCCTAAGACATTAAGATCCAGGGTGGAGAGATGACCAGACAGAGCCCAACAGCAAGCGGATGGCGGAGCTAGTCTGGAACTCACATCTGCTCCTTTGAGGCTAGTTTACCCAAACTCCCCCGAAGTTGTTGTGAAGAATAATTATGAGCTGTGGAAACACTTAGAAAATTACAAGGAGACTATTATTAATGCTGCTATTATTACAAATTTGGGGGTTTGAAAAGTTCTATTTCTCTGGTGCTGACTCACAGTAACACTGGATCAAACCATTCCCCAAGTCCTAGGCTGCTTTGTGTGTGCTTGTGGAAGGGGGTGGTCTTAACAGAAGATAAGAATCAGAATCCTTATCAATAGAGGAAAGTCCAAAGGTTTGCCTTTCAAAAATGCTAGACACCTAGAAAGGAAAAAAAAAAAGGCTAAAATTTTTCCTTAAAAGAAATTGGGTGGACTTTGTGCGAAATAATTCACTCCATTCCTGGACACATTCCAGCCCCTGGCCCCGTGTGCTGCTTCCAGCCTAGGAAATCTGATCAACATCCGGGGGCGAAAGTGATAGCTGCACTAATGACAGGTGACTGGATTTGTCCCCATTCTCTGGGGCAGGAGAGACTGTGACTTCTCTGCCACCCTTTCTGTGGGGGGCAGGGCAGTTGGGTGCAGACTGCACTGGGAAGTTCTACAGGGAAGTTCGGGGAAGGATGGGAAGGCGGGGCACTAATTAGTAAAACCTTGTTTACTTAACAGACATATTCTTAAAGATCTCTTCCAAGGGACGTTTTGACATATTGCTTTAATTAGCCACAGAAGAATGGAGAGTGCAGAGAGTGTAAAATGACCCTCGCTGGTGTTTCCAGTTACTCTTATCTTTGTTTGCACCTCACAAGTACTCTGACAAGGTCATGGAATCACTGCTGAGCTAAGGGACTATCCTAGTGGCCAGAGGAGGGACCATAGGGACGTTTTTTTTCCTTGCCTATGCCAGGTTCCTTCTGGCTAGAGCATCAATTTCAGTGGAGTTTCTGGCCTGAGCCTCCTGGCTTCCTTTGTCACACCTGTCTTAAATGAGCCACCTTGTCCTGCAAATCTTACAGAAGCTCTCAGGAAAGGCACAGGCCTGAGCACTTGGATTTTCCCCTCCTAGCTCTGCTGCAAAAGCTCTTGTAGGATAGGCGGTCACGGCCCCACTTGATGTTCTCCGCATCCTGCTGGAGAGAGTGTTTCTCTCCTTGCGGTCAGGATTAGAGAAGGAAGTCATTTAAGGCTCCCTTGGAGGACTAAGGTTACCTGCATTGGAGAGTTGAGGTTTTACTACCTAGATCCCTACCTGAATGCACTGGGGGCCCTGACCTCAGGACTCAGGAAACCAGTCACCTAAGCTGGGCTCCTTTCATAGCGTATAGTGGAGCCCCTTCTCTTTGAAGTCAGCTCATCTTTTGCCCTGGCCTCTAAGAGCAGCTTCTGTTACACTTCACAGCCCGGTACCTCTCATCCAAAGAGGCCTTTGCAAGGGTAGAAACAAGAGTCTCCAAGGAGATGCTGCCCTGTCGAAGGTTTTGGGGGTGGAGACACAGCACAAGTTGCTCTTCTGTACAGATTCAGCACCTAGGACAGCACCTGACATATTGCGGAGCA
>NW_022196904.1:173503584-173564091 GCF_008632895.1 Mastomys coucha | reverse complement strand
AGGTGGATTAGAGGTGGCTTTTCTGGGCCAGACGTGGCCTCTGGCATTAAGGTGGATCTCCAAACTGGCCTCACTTTGTATCAGAGCCATGTATACCTCCAGGACCCTGCTAATTAGCAGGGTTCGTGAATTCTGTGCAAGGGCCACTCAGTAGGACCGTGGTCAGCTGTGAGCCTTAAGCTGGGCTGAGTTTCCTGAGTTTCACCATCCACAACTGCTTCTCCCTCCACCCCACCCCAAGTTGCTTCTCCGATGACCCCTTCAAGCAGCCTTACCCTGCTTTGGCCCACGGAACAGAAGAAAATTTGGATTCCCACTGAAGACAAACCAGGAACTGAATCTTTGTCTCACACAAACATTCCCGAGAGGAGGCTCTTAAATAGCAAGGCCCACTAATGCATTTTAAATGATTTCAGGGAGAGAAAACAAAACAAAAACCCTGACCCATAGACTCTTAGGTCTGGAAAGAACTTTGGAGGTCGTCCAGTGGCCCACACTACCCCCCACACCAGACTGTTCACATCTCCTCTGGGGCACTGTTCAGAAATGCCTTGCACACTGCTGCCCCAAAGCTAAATGCCCTTTTGAAAAATGCAAGTCTGATCATGTCTCGGCCTTACTTCAAAACCTCCCTATGGTGTGACTCTGGCTCCTTCCCTTGGTGTTGCAGGCTCTGGCAGACCCAAGCTGCAGCCTCTACACAATGCTTTCCACTATCCTCTCTGCTTCCTCTCCCTCCCCATCGCCTTCCACCCTGTGTCCGGACTCTGCATTTCTGGAAGCAGCAATTGCATTCGCAGCATGCACTGATCTGTCTCACATGCATACTTCTGATCCATAGGTCTCTGCCACTTAGAATCCCAATTCACTAGCTCCAGGGACCCTCTCCTGTCTGGCTTCTCTGCCCACCTCAGTAGTTAATCCTTCCCTCCCACTGGCTTCATCTAGTCTGTACTTGTTGCAGCTCTGAACTTAGCCCATGAGGTTGTGTGCAAACCTAGCTCCTTGAATCTGGGGACACATGCCTGGCTTGTCATTTCTAACCTGGTAGGTAGGCTTCTCCTACGTGTTTGAAGAATGAGTATGTGTATCTAAGTGTATTGAGGGCTTCTGCGTTTTGAAAGCAGTGTTTAAGGAGCCAAAGAACTCCTCTGGGGTCCCTAGACAAATTAGTAACAGAAGCAAACCTATTCCTCAAAGTCTTACAGTCCAGAGCATTCTACTCAACGTTTGACAGCTGCTCCTGGAAGGGGCACCTGCGTGCCTGGCCCCTTCTCCTGAGATGCATTTGTTCAGGCGGCAAGCATCTATTACTAGCAGTAATAGTGTGATTACCGTTACCGTTACCTACCCTGTGTGGACGTTTGCTATGCCCAGCACTGTGCACAGAAGGGAACGCACATTCATATCAGTCCACTCTCACCACAGTCTGCAAACCTGTCTTCCCATTTTACAGGCCAGGAAGGCTGAGCTGCTGATAATCTTTAGTAAGATCCTCGATTGCCTTGGGTGTAAGACTAGCAGTCTCCATGCATCTCTCTCATTCACAAAAAAACAAAACAAAACAAAACAAAAAAAAAACCTGTCTCATTAGCAGAGTGCTCTCTGTGACACATCCTGGCCTGGGTCTCTGAGGCTCTCTTTTGCCTTGTTCTGGAAAAGATCCATCTTTCCTCTCTTGTACTGTATCCAGCACTGTCTAGAGCTCTCTCTTCATGGGAGGAAGCAGGATATTTTCCAGGAACTGGGGACAATGCGTAGGACAGGGCCACTGGGAATGTAGCTCAGTGGTAGAATGTTTGCCTAGCATGCACAAGGCTTTAGGCTCCATCTCTAGCACTGCAATGGGCTCCGTGCCTCCTGGGCTGGTGGGTGGGTGGGTGGGTGGGGTGTAGAGGTCTGGAGATTTTACAGGCTGGCCATGCGGAGGACCAGCAGAGGGAGCAGGGTGGAGAAATAGAACTAAGGTATTAGAATGAACATTCCATGGCACGGGGGTTTTCTCTTGTCCTCGGTGTTTTCCTGGTGACCAGCGCAGAGCCTAGCATACAGCAGGTCATAAACAATCCTGAATGAATGAATGTAGAATGAATGAATGAGCAAATGGTACCTCCTGTATTCCCCTATTCATTATTCTCTGCGTCTTGCCCTCTCTTGGTCCCCTGCATACTTCAATGTAATTATTTTCTTGCTCTACTTTTTTCTTCCGGTGTTAGGAATGGGAGTCGGGCTGGGGTGAACTCAGTCAAGCACTGTCCGCTGAGCCACGCCTCCAGCCCTACTGTGTTCTTTTTACCATACTGTCACCTTGTCAGCCTTCATCCTTTGGACCTGGTCCCCGTGAGGCCTGCTTCCCCAAATCCTTCCTGGCACATGCCCTGCTCCTACCACACAGAGCACTGTTGTGCTACAAAACCCTGCACCTCCACTGTGCACCTGCTATCTCCCTGGCCTGAGACACGCCCCTCCCCACCACCCCTGTCCCTGTGACTAGCTCACCGCCAGCTTTCTCCTTCCCTTCTGTCCCCACCTTACTTGAATCAAGACAAGCTTGGTGGAGTGAAAGAAACCATGTACTGAGGTGACTAGGAATATTGATCCTGGGCGCTAGTTTGCTCAAACAGAAATGGTGGGTTCACTGTGTAGGAGTGTATAACCTTGGTCAGGTTACTTACGCCCTCTGTGCTTAATTAAGCCTCTGTATCTGTGAAATGGGCGTACCACCTCCCAGGCTTCCAGTGGGGATTAAACGAGTCACCCATGTGGAGGCCAGTAACCAATATGGCCAGAGTTAGGTACATAAAGGCATCCTAGTACTGTCCACATTTGCTCCCTGAAATTGCAGCTTTGTGTAACTGTTTGCTTTGCTACAGGACAGTCTGCTGTCAGCGCTGAGACAGAGAGGGAAGCAGGGGGTGAGGAAGAGGAGAGGAGTTAGCAGGAATGGAGGATGAAGGGGAGAAATACCCATCAGACTGGATGGAGATGCTGAGGACGCTGAGGGATCCACAAAGAGACTTGACCTTTGACCCATGACCTAGGGGGTCATGAAGAATGACAAAACAAGAAAAGCCTGGAATGCCAGAATTGAAACCTGAATGGCCGTGTTAGTTTTGGAGGATTTCAGTGAACAACTCACTTCTCTGCTCAGCTGGGGACCAGTGGAGGTTGGAGGCAGGACTCCAGCAGATAAAATGAAGTGCCCCTGTGGTCACCTGGGCAGATGGTTAGCAGGTGGTATCTCGTTAGTGCCTGGTCCTCTCCCAGGGCAGGTCCCTTTGGTAGAGCAGGCTAACTTGCTTGGTTATGCTCAGTATAGGGTAAGTTGTCTCTACAGGGAACAAGTTGTCCAGAGGACTCCCCAAGCAGTTGTCCAAAGTTTCCAGTGTGATGGGGGATGGGGCACTGTTGTAGTGTGGCCTTTCTCACCCTCACTGCAGTAGACATTTATAGATGCTACTGAGCTGGGGTCTATCCTGCACTCTGAAGGGCATGCAGCAGTAGCATCTCTGGCCTCTACCCACAGGATGCCGTTAGCAACAGTTTCCCTGGTTTGACTACTCAAAATGTTCCCAGACATTGGCATCCCACTCGAAAACCATGTCTCTAAGGACAGATCCTCCAGATAAGATCCAGGAGTGGAGATTGAGTACCGCCTCCCACACTGTGATCCAGGCAGCCGAGGGCAGGTCAGGGTGACAGCTGGGTCCCCCTGACCTTTGCAGATGTCTGCTCCCTGCACTGCGTGTCTTTCCCTCCTCCTCAGCCTCTCTCTTCCCACTTCTTCCACCCTCTGAAACCCAGCCGGCAGCCCCTCTCTGGGAAGTGATGCCAGCTCCCTGAGGGAATCACTCAGGTCTCTTTGTGGTTCCCCTCCACAGCACCCCACACCCCACACAGCAAATGGTGAATGACCCTGTCCTTGGGACCCCCCACCCCCACCCCCAGTGCCTCCCTCAAGGCCAGGTTCATTTTAGATCTGCAGGAAGTGTTGCTGGAGTGACTGAGCCGGGGCTGCTCTGTCAGCTCTTCTTTAGTGGTGTTTTCATTCCCAAAGCTCTTTTGTGGGTCTCCAAGGATCCGATGGCCCAGGCCATGAGGGGCAGAATGTTCCAGCAGCTGCCGTGTCTCTCTCCCCCTCATCTCAGCTGTCTGACAAGGGTCTGAGAGGGTCTGCTTTCTCTGCCTGCTTCCAACAAACATGTGGGCCTCTTGCGTTTGTGAGAGCGTGGGGTGTGTCCTTGCACTTTGGACAATTGCAGAAGAACTGAGTGCCCTGGAAATTGCCCTTGGAAGCCTCTCCCACAGCTGCCTGACCCCACGGCAGACAAGCCAGGTTGCTTGGATACCAGTTTTCAGACCCAATTCAGGAAAGTCTGGAGGCCACAGAAAACTGAGAAAACTGATTTTTTTTTTTTTCTGCATGTGACCAGGAGCCAGTATCTGAAGACTGGCTCCACCTTTGCTATGGGCCACCAAGCTGCTTTCCGCCTGGCCCTTTGCCAGACCTTCCCTAGGGCTCGCTTAACCTTCCTCACCATGGCTCAGGTGATCCCACGTTACAGACAAGGACTTTCAAGATCAACAAGGTGGAAGAACACGCCAAGGTCACTAGCTGGTCTGTGCTGGGCCTTTGGGTCCAAATCCAGGTTGCTCACTCCAGGTTTTGGGCGCCCTCTCTAATTCTCGCTGAGGATTGTTGAAAAGTTTGCTTATGGAGTATTTTAAGGAAGTTATTATGGTGACACAACTCTTCCCAGAAACCCAAGTGCAGCCACCACACAGTCCTTACAGAGACCTTTCTCATCGTTGGTCCCATAACCACCTTGCAGAGTTCTTCATTCCTTACAGAGACGCCATGTACTTTGCCAAAGGGGCTACACCTGAGGGTTCAGCTCCTCCACCTCTGGTGTGCTCGCCCCTGGAGAGTTTTACATGGCCTTGACACAGAGTGTCATACTTCATTCACTGCTGGTTTGCCAAGCTCCATGAGGGCAAACACTGGGCCTGTTTCATCTTTAGTTCGTGGAACTCATACATTTCTAGCAGATGTTCTTCTTGCTGCATACTAGAGGTCTCGTGCTATGTGCGGCACACACTCTGTAATACTCTCCGTACCATGCGAATATTGCTGCTACTGACTACCAGGCACAGTACCGTGGTAACGCCAAGCAAATGATTGACACCCAAGCATCCGAGAAAACAAAATGCCCTTCCTGCCCCTCATCCCAATCTAGTCTTGATTTTTAACCTTCTCCCCAAGGATTCAGATGTTCACGATGGTGTGACAGGAGACTCCTGAGCAAGTCATATCAAATGTGAGGTCACTCTGGGCACCCCCACCCTTATGGCTCGGGCAGTAGAAGCCTGGTCTGCTTTCTCTCCCAAACTTCATATCTTCTGCCTCCGTTGACACTCTTCAGCTAAATGGATTTTCTTCATAGACTTCAACAAGTCAATGATGGATTTCAGGAGGAGAAACATTTTTCACTTCAAATCAGATCGCAGTGAACACTCTCATCAGGGGACCGTGAGTCTGGGGCAATGTTTTTCATCCTGGACTGCCCATCAGCATCAGCCGGACAGTTCCTAAAAAGATACAGCATCCATGACCCAGGACCAATGAAATCACACCGAGAAGCCCGTGCCTCACCACCGTGCTGCCAGGGACAGCGGTGATCCCTCTGCGCAGCAGGGGGTTGGACATCACTGGCTGGCAACCCAGTTGCTGGCGGTGAGGTCTGTAGACCAGTGACCTGGTCATTGCCTGACAGTTTGTCAGACATGCAGACCACCTGGATTAGAGCCTGCACTCCCACAGACCCTCCGGTGATTGTCAAGCTCCTTGCAGTCTGAGAAGTGTTGCTTTAGAGAAGAACAGCTTTTAGACACCTCTGACAAGCCGCGAGCCATTTCTGCTGATTCATATTACCACTTGGACATATTCCTTCTGCCTTCCCTTCACTTAATAATATTAATAGCATATCTCTTGTGATGGATTCTGGGAACACAATGGCATGTATCTCTACTTTCCCCTACCTCCATTTTCTGTAGGTTCTGCCCTTTGATGGCATCTACCTCTTGTCTCCTTGACTTGACTCCCACTTCCTTGAACTGACCCCTTCACCTCTTCTTACCTCTGTGCAGAAATCAGAGCTGGACTCTGCTCAGTCCCTACCAGTTGTGGTAATTTTGCCGTGGGCTGAAGACAGCTGGTGCTTTGAGTGTATAAGGATGAGCTGAGCCTGCGCAGTCCTGGGATTGCCTCTCCCTGTGGTTGATTCCAGTCCTCAGATCTAGAGGCAGAGGAGAAGGTTCTTGAATCAAGCCCAGACCTTCAGTGGAGTATATTGCTTGGTTTCACGACTCTGGGAGCTGCAGCATAGAACCTTGCTTTCCGATGACATGTAGTTTATAGAGCGGCACCCTGGCTGCCGCTGGAGAGCCTGTTAGAAATACAGAATCTTGGGCGCCGTAGCAGAGTTATTGAACCAGAATCTGCATTTAAACAAGACCACCAGATGATTCATGGACACATTAAAGCCTGAGAGGCACAAGGCACTGGTATGGAGCAGTGTTGCCCAAGTTTTACAGCATATTGAAATCACAGGGTAACTTTAAACCTCTTATGCCTGGGTTACATCCTAGGCCAGTTAAGTCCAGTGGTCTTCAGATAAGATTCATGATTGTGCAATTTTTAAATTGTGGTCAAATACCCATGGCATAAAATTTACTATTTAATCACAACCAAAAATCCACTTCAGTGGTCCAAAGCCCACCATCACACCATCCGTTTGTAGAGGTTAATTCATCTTCCCATCTGAAACTACAGTCATCAAGTACTAGTCCCCACGGAGGTTCTCCGCAGCCTCCGGAGACCACAGTCTATTTCCTGTCCGTATGCATCCAGAGTACTCAGAGTGCCTCATACAAATGGAGTTGCACAGTATCTGTCCTCCTGTGACTAACTACCTTACTTTACCTGCTAAAGTGTCTTCAGGATTTGTCCACACTGTAGTGTTGGCTAGAATTTCTGTTCTTGTCACGGCTGAATAGCACCCTATGGGTCACGCATGCCATGCTCTCTCTATACATCCACAGACACTTGAGTGACTTTCATCTTGTTTACTACTGCTGCCCTGTGCATAGGTGTGTAGATATCTGTTTCTCCTGGATTCTCCCAGAAGCCCTTGCTCTTGTTCTTCCATCATGAAGCCTGGGTGGGGTGAACTGTGAAGGGAGTTCATTACTCTCTTGAGGCAGAAAAACTCGACAAAGTTATATACCTCAAGAGGCCCGCATCTTTGTGCTCCATTTAGGAAGACCTGTCAAACAGCCCAGACCATCAGGGGTGTGCATTTTTCAAAGTCACTAAGTGTCTGAAAGACCACTCTTTAAATAAACAATGAGAGCCATCCAGAGTTTCTCTGGTGAAGTTGGTGTGCGCTGGCCAGGCAATGGCTTAGGGATGGGTCTGATAGACCCCAAAAAGAGTGCTGAATTTTCCTGAACATTCTTAAAAAGGACAAACTTAAGAGTTTAGATGTAGATTCTCTAGCCACTCAACATATCTGGGTTGAACAAAACACCTAAGGTGAGCCACCAAACCTTCAGAGATCATTAACCCATACATGTCCTTTGTCACATGGAGACCATCCTCACAGCAAAGGAGCCAACTCTTCCTAAGCCGGGAGAGGGGTTACACAGAAGAAAAAGACACCCAGCATACAGTGACAGCAATCAAGTTTTTAAAAATCTGCTGCTTCTTCAAGTTTTGGGGTGCCCACTCAGAAGTGGAATTTCTAGACCACATGGTAGTTATAGTGTGAGGTTTTTGAAGACTACCACCCTGTCTTCTCACACTGCTGTACCATTTCCCCTCCCCCAACAATTCGCAGGCCCTCTCCATCCTCCCCAGCATCTGTTATTCTCTGGGTTTTTATTGTTGTAGTCAACCAATGAGAGTGAAATATGTCATTGTGGTTTTGATCTGCATTTGTATATAAATAGTGGGGTTTCATGCTCCTGTGGGCCGCTTGCATATCTCTGGAGAATGTCTGTTCAGGTCTTTTGCCCACTTTGAATCAAGTTCTCTCTTTTTTCTTTTTCTCTTTTCTTTCTTCCTCCTCCTCTTCCTTTTCCTCCTCCTTTTCCTCCTCCTCCTCCTCCTCCTCCTCCTCCTCCTCCTCTTCTTCTTCTTCTTCTTCTTCTTCTTCTTTTTCTTCTTTTTCTTCTTCTTCTTTTCCTCTTCCTCCTCCTCCTCCTCCTCCTCCTCTTCTTCTTCTTCTTTTTTCCTCTTCCTCCTCTTCCTCCTCCTCCTCCTCGTCTTCTTCTTCCTCCTCCTCCTCCTCCTCTTTCTTCTTCTTCTTCTTCTTCTTCTTCTTCTTCTTCTTCTTCTTCTTCTTCTTCTTCTTCTTCTTCTTCTTCTTCTTCACTGCTGTGCTTCAGGAGTGCTTTATTGATGTTCTATGGATGATAATACCCTATCAGATGTATAGCTAACAAATGCTTACACCCTATTCTGTGGTTGACTTTTCTTTCTTTGGCAAGTGTTCTTTGATGCACCAAAGTTTCTAATTTTGACATAGCCTATCTTGTCTAACTTTCCTTTGTCATCCGTGCTCTTGGTATCCTCTCTAAGAAATCATTGTTGGGCATGAGAATTTTGTGAAGCTCCTCATGTGAGTTTAGGGTTCGGCCAAGATTGTGCAATGCTTCTTAAATTTTAACATATATATGATCAGCCAAAATCTTGTTAGAATGGAGAGTCTAATGTAGTAGGTCTTGGGAGAGGTCCAGCAGTCTGCATTTCTAATAGGCCGCTAAATGATGCTTCTGTTGCTCTCTGAGTGGACCACTCTGAGTACCCAGGATGCGGAGGAGCATGCCAGTGATAGCTTCCATCCTGAGACGGGCAGGTGCAGTTGCCATAGCTTCTCATAAGCTCTTCCACTGTCACTGTTTCCTAACCTGGCATCAAGATAGCCCAGCTTCCTAAAGCTTCCTAAAGCTGGCCCTGAGCACCCCAGGATGGAGCATATGGGGTACCTTTGACATGGCAGAAGAATTAGACACAAGGACACAAACCCTAAGCCTGGTCCCCAGCCCACCCCAAGAACTTGGGATCTGTGTTATTAATAGTCTGCTCCCCTCAGCCCTGGCCCTTTAGAGGCAAATGCTATAAAGAACCTTTCTGGAAAGTTTTTTCTTTTAAGTAGGTTTAATCTCCTCAGAAGGGAAAACCATACAGGTTGGTGTGAGGTTTGCAGAAGAGGTTTGTGGAGGCGTGGTGGAGACTTCTGAGTATCTCCTTTAAAAACTTCCTTTCATCCTGGAGCTAGAAAAGTCCCTCAGAGGTCGCTTCCCAAACCCTTTTTTCAAAGGAGAGAGCAGGAATCCAGTGGTACTCGAACTTGTCAGGTTCACCAAAGTTGAGGTCAACCCATAGGTACACTTGCCCCACCTCCCCCCAGAGAAAAGGCAAAAATCACGAGGCTGGGTCACATGACTTTGCCCTTTTTAGAACTTTTTCCAGTTAGACATCTATCATCCTACTAGGATCTGACCCCTGTCTCAGTGACTCAAACTGCAGCTGCAAAGGAGCGAAGGAGCTGCTAGGAGGCGGCTGGTGCTGTAAGCTGATCACATATCCCAGCCGCTGCCAATCAATTGGATTTGGCTCTCAAGTAGGAGTTCACTGTTGTCCCTTCAATAGAAGTCATGCTATCAATAAAGTAAAATAAAATAAAAAGCTTAGTGACCTTCAGATCCCTGCTACACTTCATCATGTCCGCCTTGCCTATTAAATACTCTTTATCTACCAGCACCTGCTTGTAAAGATGGTTCTGGGTTTTCTTATCCAGAGAAATGTCCTGCTTGGCCGCAGAACTCTGATAGCATGTGCTTGTCTTTAGTAGAAGACGCTGTCTTAGCCAGGGGACTCTTAATTTGAAAGGACCTCATTTGGTATCATGGTATCATGGGAGCACATGGGCTCCCAACATGTGCACTTTGAACACACTACAAGAACCTCCTTTAACGATGGATCCTACGTGGTCTCTACCCTCCGATGGAGCTCTGCCCCTGCATTTCTCTACAGCGAGACATCAAGGAGGCTTCGGATTCTGTTTAGATCTAAAGGCAGTGCCTGGACCCCCCGTTTTGGCCTCTGGGTCCTTGACCTGGAGCACAGGCTCATTTTCTGGCAAGAGCATCTGTCTCCATATGGGGAGACAGTCTTCAGATCTCCTTTGCTCTTCCCTCATTAAGATGTCAGTCCGGCTCAGCCTTGTTCTCTGCTGCCAGATGCGCTGACAAGCAAGCAGCCAAGTTCTGGCAGGAGGAGGCCTGCTGCCTTCTAAAGGCAGGAGGGTAGCGCTCTGCTGCCGGATGGGACCTGCACAGGCTTTCTGGAATTCCACGAGAATCCTGGAGACAGTCTGTGAGGTCCAATTCTCTGCTTATGGCAGTCTTAGACTAGCTTCAGCATTCCGAATGTCTCCTGCTCTCAGGTAGAGTGCCACCTCCCCGGCCATCCTCAGTTGTCTCCTGGGCGAGTGCCACTGGTTCCCATGGTCCTAGGCTGTTTGGCAACACTCTGAGTTATGTCAGAGATATAATAATGAATTATACAGTGCATTATACATAATTAATTTATAATAAAACACACACAATGGTTTAATTTCTCCAAGTGAATGATGTGCTACCCACCAGACCTCACTGGAATGCATCCCTTGACTGACTGCCTCTTAGTCTGGAAATCATGACCAAAAGCCCTTGGGAGGGCTTGGAGAACCTGCCAGGCTACCTCTGGGGTATATCTCACAAGAGAGCAATCCCTCACTACTTCTGTGGTTGCTCTGGACCCAGTGACCTGTGGGTAGGGGAGGGTTTCACCACCACCTCTGCATTGAAATCTGTTATTTACCTCTTTCTCTCAGAGTATAGGATATCCTTTCTTCCATCTTTCATTCCTTCATTCCTTCCTCCCTTCCTCCCTTCCTCCCTCCCTTCCTTCCTTCCTCAAATACGTCTTGACTGCTCCTTGCATAACATATTCTTAGCCTGGTGCATATCAAGTAAGCAAAACAGACAAATATCCATGGCAAAGTGGATCTTGTACTCTAGCAGAGGGTGACAGCCAGTAACTAAATGTGAGGCGCAGTAAATCCCACCGCAAGCAGTGCAGCGATGGGTGCTGCAGAAGAGGGGAGAGACCAGGACCAGTGGCCCGCCGACATAGAGGCAGGTTGTAGTTTTAGGATAGCAGAGACAGAGCACGTAGAAAGCAGTGGTCCTACGATCGCTGAGACAGGGAGAATGCCCACACGGCCTCCCCAGGACTGGATTTGCCCAGGTCTGAGACCTTTCAGTAAAGCCTGTAACTTTTGCTTTCAGATGGTCAGGATGGCTTTACTCCTGCTGCCGCCCCTGTGGCTTCTGCCTCTCACTGGGGGATCCCAGAGGGCTGAGCCCATGTTCACTGCAGTCACCAACTCAGTTCTGCCCCCTGACTATGACAGCAACCCCACCCAGCTCAACTATGGAGTGGCAGTGACGGATGTGGACCACGATGGGGACTTCGAGATCGTTGTGGCGGGGTAAGTGCCTCCCACCCTGAGTCTGACAGATGTATTAATCAGCTTTTGCAGTGATACTGTTGTGTGACAGTAACTCCAAACCACAGTGCAGTGGCCAATGCTTGTTCCCGCTTGGCTCTGCAGTCCTTTGTGGTCAGCACCAGCCCAACTGGCAGAGCTGCAGTTCTGGGATGCTGTGGCTCTGCCCTCTGCAGAGCAGGGGCACGGAGCAAGTGGCAGTTTAGGGGAAAGCTACCTGCAGGCTTCTCAAGGCTGCCTCTTGTCACAGTCAGCTCCCTTGGCCATGTTGGTATCACGTCCTTCCCAGTGAGGCTCTACACGGGCAGGACATAAAAGTGTTAGTCCATAGAAGGGGTTGCTGCATGCACACTGACTCCCAGGGTACTTTACATAAGGCTAAGAAAACGGTAATTACCCATTTCAACGAAGAGCGAAGCTGGAAATCAAGAGGGATAGTTAAGCCTGCCCTGGCTAGGCATGCTGCCTGCTGCGCCTCCTCTGAAAACGAATACCTTTGCATAGCTGCAGAAGCAGAGACTCGGAGTTCAGATGGCTTGAGATGGTGCCCTGGGCGTGCAGCTTTCCATTTGCATGACCTTGAGATCCACGTGCATCCTCTGGAAGGAAGGGATCGCTGTAATACCTTGTCCTGAAGCTTCACTTGGCTATTGCTCATGATAGCGCCTTGTGAGTTCTGCCAATCACCATGGATAATTGTTATTTATTGAGCACCACTGTGTGTCAGGATCTATCGTCCTATTTCACTTGCATCACCTTCTTCATCCCTCTGGCATCCCAGCATCCCATTTAGAGATGAAGAGATGAAACTCAAAAGCAGGAGGGGGGCAGGGGGAGTGGGTAAGGAATGTAGTTTAGTTGGTAGACTGCTTGTCCAACATGCAGGTTCAGTCCCCAGCACCAGATGTGTTGTGGTACACATCTGGGATTCCAGCACTTGAGAGATGGAGGAGCGCTGTGAGACTCTGCCTCAGAAAACCAAACAAAAGACAGCAACTGGGTCGGGAGTCGAACCTCAGGGCATCCTAGAGTTGCCACAGTATAAAGTCTAGCCACCACTTCAAAAACCAGTGATAAGAACAATGCAGGGGCCATCTGCGTACTTCTAGGAGCCTGCTTTTTTGGTAATGTAGAACAAAGTACCTAACAGGTGACATTATTTGTAGCAGTCATATGCAACAGTAAAAGGTGTTGGCCTTCGAAATGGAAGAATTGGTTTTAACCATCTTGTGAAAGGGTCTCATCTATCCCAGAGTAATCTTGAATTTGCTATGTAGCCGAGGATAGCTTTTTATTCCTCTTACCTTCACATCCCAAGTGTTGGGATTACAGGCACATGTCACAACTCACAGTGAAGAACTGGTTTTAAGTTTAACTATATTTAGCCCAATAGTTGCCAGCCTTTGTGCTTCAGCTTTATTTTCCTCATCTGTACAATTGAACTAACTGGGTCTGCCCTACCTACCCACCTCCCAGGGCTGAACTCAGGGTCCATGGTGATGCTACATAGAAAAGATATTTCTAAAGAGAACTTTCTCTAATTATGTATTCTATCCTGAGAAAATGAGAGCCACTCAGTACTAGACTTTCTAGAAGCTAGGTAGTATTTTCCCTGTGTGGTTTCCATTAGTCAAATGTGACAATTAAGATTTTAAGTGTGGCTAATATGGTCAAGGAATTGAATTCCTTCTTCCCTACATTTTTTGGACATAACTTTTTTTGACATGTACTCTGGCTGGCCTGAAGCGCGTGATACCTGGCTGCTTGGACATGCCTCACCATGCCCCAGCTCAAGGAACTGAATTTCTAATTCTAATCAAATAGCCACATTTCAAGCTGGCAGTTCAGTTCTGCTTAAAGAGCAGAAAATGATAAAACAGTGCAGATACAGGTGGCGGCAGGGATCCACTTCTCCCACGGTGAGCGGAGCGGCTTACCTGTGTTCAGCCTGTAATGCCCAGTTGCCCCAGAAGCAGGGAGAAGTTGAGCCATGCCCAGCGTCACATGCTGCCAGCCCTCCATTTCTGAGCTATTGTGGTTGGCCCTGTCTCCTGATAGATGACACCAGTCTTCCCAGATGGGCCCTGGAGGCCAAGGACAGAGGAAATGGGAGAATAAACCTCCCCCTCCTCTCCATCTCCACCCCTAAGCATGGACATGCTTTCTGTCACCTAGGACCCTGGTGTGAGCTCATTTTCTTATAAGTTACTATGGAAAAACCTTAAGGTTTGTGGACAAAAAGTCCCCCCTCTCTTCTATCCTCTCCAGGGACACCTGGCAGGTGCTTTCATGCCCCCTGCCTCCCCTCCCCCCAACCCACGGAAAATCTCTCTGTCTCTACAGGGAGGTTGTCTCTGACCTCAGTATCTTCTGCCCCCATTCCCATCTGGTTTACCCTCTCTCTGGCTTGCCTCCTATTGCCTCTGCATGGTCACTTCAGGAGACCTTGGTTGCTGCTCTGTGGTTACTCACACTTTCCCCTGAGGTCCCCACAGGGGTGAAAAAGCCTTGAAGAACATAAAATGCTCCCTTGGAGGAAGACTCAAACCCTCTCTCTCTTTGATGCCCTCTCTCCCAGGCATGCTGACACAGTAGTACTAGGGCTGTATTACCCTCCTCGTGATTCATCACCCAGCTGCAAAACCAGCAGGGTACAGAGACTCTCTCTCTCTCTCTCTCTCTCTCTCTCTCTCTCTCTCTCTCTCTCTCTCTCCCTCTCCCTCTCCCTCTCCCTCTCCCTCTCCCTCTCCCTCTCTCCCTCTCCCTCTCTCTCCCTCTCTCTCTCTCTGTCTCTCCCCCTCTCTCTTTCACGCATGCACACACAAACACACACATACACGCACACACACATGCACTCCCCTAAAGCTCTTCCTGACCCAGTCTGTTTGAAAAGAAAAAACAAGTTTAGTGTCAGGGTCTCTTTGTCTTTACCAGGTCAGAAGATGCTTATGACCAAATGACCAACAGACCCATTGTTCAGGTTGGTTATCCAAGCCCCAGATTAAACTTGGCTTCTGTGGGTCTCCATCTCACACATCCTTTGGAGTTCGGGGAGTTGCCCCTGTACTTCCGGAGCATTCGGCTTCTTCCTTTCTGAGCAACGGCTGTCTGTGCACTTCACCCCTCTCCACCAAGACCTCGTCTCTTGAGCTCAAGAATTTTTGCGTCCTCTGTGGTTGAGAAACTAGACTGTCATTCATAGTCATTGTAGAGTAGGTGACTATACCAGGTCCAGCTTGCCACAGGCGCGGGTCCGTAAGTGATTGGAATTACGTTTGCAAAAAAGGCCTAGATCATACATGGTCTTGACCCGTTTCTCTCCCAGGCGGCTGCTGAAGGAGCTGCAGCTGCTGCTGTGTGTCATTCTGAACGACGTATTTCCTGCTCACGCAAAGGAAGAAGAGTTATGGGAGGAATTGGGATAAGCGAAACTGGAGAAATCGGGCAGCCTCCCAGCTCCAGGTCAGGGTTTCTCGGTGGCTGTTGCAAGGCATTGTGAATTCTTGGAGCATCAGAAAGGCACGGTCCAATTTAAGTACCAACGTACATTCCAAAGGCAAATACAACTTTTATTATCTTCAGCTCAGGAGGATTTGTCACTGTCTCCTCCTTTGGGCCGGATAACCAAGAGCTGACTATACCGACGCGTTTAAATCAGGACCTTGAGAGGTCATTTGGTCCACCTCCTCTTGCCTCCCAACGAGGCCAGTCCTGTAGTATGTGGATGTGCCATACACGGAGTACCATCTGACCGGACTGTGGCGAGCTTTCAGCGATACAGCTTAGTTACGCAGGCCAAAACCCATTTGACTAATCTGAACCCCTCAAGTGGGAGCTTAATAAGCCATTTCCTTTAGCTTTTGTTTTGTGGCTGCCTTGAAGACATAAAGCCACCATTGTTTCACATAAAGATAGCCAGGATCGCAGCCCTGCCTCTTATCCCACCGACTCCTTGGCACCACCTCTGATTTAGACCTCTTACTCTTTCATCTGCCCTGTATCCATATTAAATTCTGCTTCCTTCTCTGTCTGATTGTAGGCTTTCTGAGAGGCATGTCTAAGGAGTTGATATTTTTAAAAACTGAATAGGAATGTCTTTACCTGTAGCACTGTGTAGGGGCAGGCCCACTCGTTATCCTACAAATCTTTCGATTAGCCCATCCCTGAATGCGTTCACTTTTGCGACCCCAGAGATAATAGCCAGCTCTCTGGTTTATAAGGTATCTAGTACTTGAAGCCGCCTTGGATTTGTTGACCTTGTGGTGTGTCTGACCGGAGCCCTGTTACTTGGAGTATTTACTCTTTGAATAGGTTTGTTTTGCTTTGCTTTTTCAGTATCCTCGGTCTGGCTATCGACAGCATTGATTTTGCACATGTTGCGGGTGGGTCTGTGTTGTGTTTCGGATTCTGGAGTTAATTGTGATGGAAGGCGTGTGCGTGCTTCTGACTCTGGGAGGAGCAGAAAATGACCGCCCTTTGTTCTGCGGGGATGGGGGGAGGGAAGGGGCGGCTCACCGATCCTCCGCCACAGCTGGGCGAGTGCCTGCGCATATGGAGGGCTTATCTGCTAACCGGCAGGTGCGTGATTGAGGTCTGCGGATAGCTGCCTCCCCACAGGGAGAGGGGAGGACTTGATCGCCCCCAGAGAAGGCTGTGCACGCACAGACCATTGAGGGTCTTCAGGACTGTTCCCTGGGCAAATGGAAAGCCCGGTGGCTTCCCCTTTTCTCAGTGGAACTAAACACCCAATCTCCAGTCTCAGAGAGTCTGGAGAGGGATTCCTGTTGGTGTCTTTCTGGCAATCCTTTAGAGCAGCGGTCTAAGGGCTCTCCCCATAGGTCTGAGCTAACCCCTCTGCCCTCTTTGTTTCCAGCAGGAGTTGGCTCCAGTGGAGACACTGTAGTGGTTGTAAAGTTTAAACCACGATTTAGATCAGTTTTTCTACACAAAGAGCATTCATTTGGTAAAACCTTAGCAGGCTCTTCACACTCCGGAGATTGTAGTGCAGTGTTTTGGGGTTTTTTTTTTTCCTCTCTCTCAATTTTGCAACTATGTCAGGAAACTTTTTTAATTTACTAAAGCTAATTGAATTATTTAAAAGGCAAACTGTATTCAATTACCTGATTAATCATGATCACGTAGGAGATACCATTAAAAATAATAAGAGCAATGAAAAAGAATAGGATATTTATCTATGATTTAACTAAATCAGCACTTACCGTGGTATTATAACCGTAGGCAGGTATGTGTGCTTGTGGTGCATGCATATGCATGCTATGAGTAGACAGGTATCATAAATAATAGGCTCTGTGTGAGTATGAATGCATTTAGATTTATGTACTATGTTAAAACGCGTGTCTAAGTGTATACAGATGTACATGTACGCTTGCTTTAAACAAAACAGGAATAAATATGTTTGAACTTTCAGTCCTGTTTTTGTGTTGTTATTGTTGTTGTTGTTTTAATAATAGTATATTAGGGGGAGGATAGCCCAGTTGGTAATGTCCTTGACTGGTGAGCATGAGCCCCAGAACTCAGACAAAGGGTGCTGGCATGGTAGACATGCTTGCATGCCCAGGGCTGGGCAGGCAGAGATGGGTAGGTCCTTCAGGCTCTCTGGCCGACCAACCTTGCCTAGGTTTTGAGTTCCGGGCCATTGAGAGACTTGGTCTCAACAACAGGCTGCCCGGTGTCTGGGGAGTAATGCTGGGGATTGTTTTAATGTCAATGCCCATGTTCACATGTGTACTTACAGACACATGTGAACCTCCACACACACATGAAGATTAGTATACACACACACGAATGATTTGGTCAGCTTTAATAGATTTGGTCAACTGTTTTGATATTATCTTAAACGAGTTACATTACCTCACTTGGTTGCTCTGTATGCATGTGCGAGTGATGTACCGGTTTGCCTGTGTACACATGTCTGACTGAGCATGCAGACGTCAGAGTGTCATGAGGTGTCTTGTTCATGTGCTCTCCACCGTATCCATGAAGTTTTGCGAAAGGGTCTCTCACTGAACCTGGAACTCACTGGTTTGGAGAGGCTGTCGTTAATAAACTCCAAGGATCTACCTGCTCCCTGCCCCCACTTCAAAAACTGGTATTTCGGACCTCATTGCTGTAAGGTTCTGAAAATCCAAAGTCAGATCCCCGTGCTTGGATGGCAAGCACCTTATCAGCTGAGCTACCTCCCCAGGCCCAGTTTCTCTTTCTGCTGCTAAGTATGTTTCTCGTTTAATTACACTTAAATATGTTTCATTGGGGAAAAAAAAGTCAGACAATATAAATGAAGGCAAAAGTCCACCTTCCCCAGCCTCTGCTCGCTTACTGCAAGCTCGCCTTAGTCACGCTCAGGATAACAGTTGTTTCCAGTTTGGTGTTTGTTTCCTGATAGTAATCAATGTGTTATAGATAGATGATAGATAGACAGACAGATGGATATACAGACAGATGATACATAGATGATATTTAGGTAGATGATAGATAGGTAGGTAGATACATATATGATAGATAGATAGATAGATAGATAGATAATAGATAGATGATAGATATCCTATATTATATAAATTCTATATATATCAAAATATACAATTTGGGGATAAGTCACTGAGATACATGCTGTCTCACTTGATTTCTGCTGTGTAGCATGTTCAAATATGAACATGTATCTTTTTAGAAGAAGTTGTTTTGTGCAGACATACCATACATGTTTCCTTATTTTTCGAGTGGTCTTGTCATTGTTTCTCGTCTCTACCCATTGCAGGCGTTGACACACTACATGGTTTTCTCACAGACACGCACAAACTTTTCTCTAGGGTGGCCACCAAGAACTGGAAATGCTGGCTTAAGGAAATGTATGTCTTAAGTTTTAATGGCTATCACTAAATTGCTTCGAGTTTCGATCTTTTTCTATTTATTCATAGGCTGTAAGCAGAAAGCAAGCTTGGGGATTATTTAGTTCAACAGCTGTCTGAGCCCCTATTACATGTACAGCCACCCACGTCCCAGGATCTGAACTTTACCAATTTAGATTTAACAGTTCCAAGGAAGAAAGGGGCTATTCTCCTTCAGCAGAGCCTGCTGCTGCTGCTAAAACCCAGGTAGAGGAACTTCAATACTTTCTAATTCAAACAGCAAAAAGGACTTCCTCTAAAGGCTTCTCTGCAAAAAAAAAAAAAAAAAAAATGTATTTCTTAAATGGGTCACCTTTAACCCTGAGACTTATTGTCATCAGTATCATGGAAGAATGACCGCAGATGCTGAATCTTCAACTTGGTACAGCGTGCTCAGCCCCTGACGCTGAATACTATAAGATCCTGTTAGAGCCGGAGCCAGGCCTTTCTATCCCATTCTAAAACTTCCCTAAGAAGAGCTCTCAACGGTGTGTGGCAGGCTTTCCAGAAGTATCTCATTGCTGCATGCATGGCTCCCACTCTGCAGCCCCGGGGAAGCCACAAACAAGGGCAGGTGACAGACTGCGAAACAGCTCAAAAGACCCAGGCCTCTGTGTTCTCCTTGTCCCCAGGCACACACACAGAAAGGGAGAACAGCCACCTGACGAGGCCTGTGCCCTGGTCCCCAGAAACCAGAATGTTTTCTTCCGTGGCAGAAGGCACTTTGCAGATGTGAACATGTTAATACCTCCTGATGGGGAGGTCACTCCCACACAATTAAACTGGAAAACAGGAGGGAGAAGAGGAGGGGAGAGTAATTCCATGTAGGAAAGGTTCACCCTCCCTTCTTGGCACTGGAGGGAAGGGCCGAGAGCCAGGGGATGTTACCAACGAATGGGAAAGGAAGGAGCATTGCCTAGCATCTCTGGAAGGTGGCAACCTTGCCAACACTTCATTTTGGCCCAGTGAGACCAACATCAGCTGTCTAGTACACACGATGGTAAGATAATCAATTTGTTCTGCTTTAAGCCATTGGGTTCGGGGTGATTTGTCTCAGCAGCCACAGGAACCAAATACAGTGGGTAAAAGGTCAAGTGGCTGGTACCATTTTTCAGAGAGGCGACGGCCATTACCTCAGAGAATTTTAACAGTGTTGTTCTTATAATTGCGCGACAATGAAATGTATCCCTCCAACAAATGAATCTCTCAGAGTCAGTGTCAGCTTCTGTCATAGGAGCATGTGTAGCTTTAAAAATAATTTATCCTTATGGTGGACGGGGCACACCACCACGCATTACCATGGAGGTCAGAGGTCAGTTTTCAGGAGTTGGTTCTCTCTTACCTTTCCGTGGATTCTGGGGTTACACTAAAGTTACCGGGCCTACTTGTGGGGCCATCTTCTCAACACCACCCTAAAGTCACCCTGTATCCCACTGTTGGGCTTCAGATGCCGCCTCTGGCTGGAGGCAGAAGGGCTTCAGGGTTTATTACAACTCACTGTCCTCAAAGGGACAAACACATCCAAACTGGGAAGGTCCCAAGTAGCTAGTGTCACTCATGAGACAAACAGGCACCCCTGGAGGGCAGAGGTTATCCAGAGAGACGTACAGAGTCCCCAAGGGTGGGCAGAGGACAGGTAGCTTGAGGGGCTCTGTAATGAGAGGACGCCATTGGCCTCTCTGGGTCAAAGCTACTGACACTTACTTGTCGTTTGTTTTTAAATTTATTTTTAAGAGCCATGTTAACAACGACAACTACTACAACAAAAAACCCTGATCTTTGCAAAGAAACGAAGAGTTTTTATAAAAAGCCACTCAAAAATAGTAATATAATTAAGACACTAAAATTGCCTCTGCCGCAAACGGCAAGGCTACTTTTAGTAACCTGAATTTTTCATCCATTCAGAAAGTCAGCCTGTGTTCTTGTCTCCCATCACTTGCCTTGAAGGTCTCTCCTCCCCATTTTTTAAGGGATGGGCTGGCCGGGGCCTACTTAGTCCCCCCAACTCCACTGCAAGGCAAGGGAGAGCCTTACAGGCTGTGGCAGCCCTCCAGCGTGGGCTCTGGAGGCCTCCGACTCAGCCTTCCTTTCTTGAGTTTTCTTCACAAATCCTTTCTCCTCTGAAGACCTGCTGACCTGGGAGGCAGGTAGTGTTACTGCTCTCTGAATACGTGGGGATTTGAAGCCTCTGAAAGCAAGCATGCCCCCTTCTGAATTCCAGCATGAGCTCCTGGGCTTTGCCTCCACCTGCTTGTAAACCAGTTCTGAGGGGGAAAAAAAAAAAGCAGACACAGCAGGGAGCCTTTAACCATCCTCACTTTAACCATCACAGCGGCCCACACAAAGAACAGCATGCCATCGGCTCCTAGTCACAATTTTTTGGTACATTTTAATATCTCCAAAGCTGACGCGTGATTTCCGATCGGCAGCTTGCACTGGATTGGCAGTGCTTCCTTTTCTAGAGATGCATGAACTAACAGTGGGCCTTATCACCAGTGTGGCCTCAGACTGGATTTAGACACTGCACAGAGGAAGAAACCGAGGTCCAGCGATCTGCTCAGGGTCATAGGTCAGAGGTAAAGATGTCACCGGTCTTGTCTATACTGCCATCAAACCAAGCCTATTGGTGTGCTGTTCACGTCATCATCTTTAGTAAACCTCTTCCCGCTTTGTTTATTAATAACCAACGTGTTTAATTTGCAGTGTCCCACTGTGGCGGTCCATTTTCGTCTCTGAGTTTGCCAAATTTTGTATGATATATGCCGGGGTGAATTTATTAGGTGCAGCTTTACAGTTCTCATGGTTTTTTTTTGGTGAGTGGATCCGTCATTCATCCCAATTACACGTTCGGCTTAATAGTAGACCTAGTGAAGTTTCCTCTGGTTAGATACACCAGGTTACTTACTGTGGTTGTCAAAAGCCCCTTAAAGCCCCTATGCTAAGGGCTTCATTACCAGCTTGGCACTTTTAGGAGGGAATGGGAACTTTGAGAGGTGTAACCTTTGGAAGGCCATCCAGTCACTGGGGGCGTGTCTCCAAAGCAGATGGTGGGGACCCAATTGCCTTGCCTTCCTCTCTCTTCTTCATGTCTTAGCCAGAAGTGAGTGGTTTGGGTCTACTTTGTTCTTCCACCATGCTGTACTCCCTTCCTGCACGCCCAGGAGCAGCAGGCCCAGCAGGGAAACCTCTGAAACAGTGAGTCAGAGGCCCCTTAGCAGTCGCTTAGCTCTGCCTTTGGAGTGAGAGAAAACTACCCCAGGAAATGCACTTTTCTTCACACTTTTCTTTGCACTTTTTATAGTCTTTGTGTGTGTGTGGGGGGGTGAGGTTGTGTGTTTTTCTATGGCAGGTACTTCTGCCTTGGGTTTTTAAACTGTTTGGGCACACCTGAGTGCATCTAAACAAAGTTAGTCTGCCTCTATGTAAGGGGAACATCAAGCTGTTTAGGCTCCGGGTTTGTTTCTACTACTTGTTCATTCCCGTTGTTGCTGTTATTGTTGTTGTTTTCTAAAGCTGTTTTCCTTTCTTTCTTTCTTTCTTTCTTTCTTTCTTTCTTTCTTTCTTTCTTTTTTTTAACCACTATAGCTAGATAAGATGGTGCTTACGTGCTTTAAGCTCAGCACCTAGAAAGCCGAGGCAGGAGGATTGGCCTGAGTGTCAGGCCACCCTGAGCTAAACAGTAAAACTTTTGTCATGAAAAAAAAAAAAGTTGTTTTATTTATTAAAGGGCTTTTAAAAATTGAAGATAAGAAAGGATCTTGGAGGTTTTTTTAATCTTTTATTTTTGCCTATTGATTTGGGGTTACTACCCTCTACTTCTGTTTTATTTGTGGTTTTGTGATACATTTATTTGAGATTTTATGATACATTTTAACTGTGCAAAGTCTAAAATTATCCTAACCTCCTTCTGGAGCAAGGCAGGGCCCTTGGTGCGCTCTGACTGTGCATGTGCCCTCTGAGCATGGGAGAGTGTTTTAGTCTTGCTCCTTATTAACCCTGCCCAGTACAGTGATTATTAATGCTGTTATTATTATATAAAAGCCATGTTTTATAGTTACAGCAATCTTCACGTTTTATTTGTTCATCTTCCCCCTTGGATCTCAGAAAGGCCTTCTGGGATTATTTCCCCCCCTTTCCTGGTATTCCTCCCTTTTGGATGTTCTTTACTGAATGCCAGATGCTGGTAAACTCCCAGGTTTCGCTTACTCTAAAAATATCTTTATTGTGTCTCTGTTCTGGAGAGATGTGTTTCAGACTGAAGGTTATTTTCTCATGTCTTCCAGCTGCCGTCTTCTGCTTTGGATGCCTATTGCTAGTAAGGCCGTGTCTTTGTAGGTGATCTACCTCTTGTCTTTTTCTCCATCTCTCCTCCCCTTCCCCCAACACTTTTGTATTTTATAGTTCCACAATCACATGTAGAAATAGGAATCTTTTTGAGGGTGTGTGGCGTGTGCATGTTTACATGAGTGTGACTCATATATATATGGAGGATAGAATCGCCATAAAATGCCTTCCTCCTCCTCTCTCTCCTCTATCATCATATTATCATCATCAACGTCATCATCATCATCATCATCATCATCAGACAGCATCTCTTATTGAACCTGAAGCTCACAGATTTGGCGAGACTAATTAGCTACTAAACTTGAGATCTGCATACCACCAGCCCCATGATGGGACTACAGACATATGCCACCATACCCAACTTTTACATGGGTGCTTAAAAAAATCCAAACCTAGGCCTTCATGTTTCCACTGAAAGTACTTTTATCCACTGATCCATCTCCATAGGCAAAGCCTCTTTTGGAAACTTTAAGAAAAAAAAAAAAAGTTTGTGCTTCTTGAATCTGAAGATTCAAATTAGTTCCAAGTAGTTCTCGGGCCTTCATCTTAGAAAAAGTCTCCATGCTCTTCCCTCAGCCCTCTCTGTCTCTGGAACTCCATTTAGATGTGTTAGGCTTCCCATCTGCCTTCCAAATCCTTAGCCTTTCTCATGGCGTTTCCTCTGCCGCCACTCTGGGCTGCTGTGTTGGGTGATTTCCCAAGTGTATCTTCCAATTCACTGATTCTCCTTTCAGCTGCATCTGAGCCACTACTGAGTTTTACTTTCAACTGCACTTTTTTTTTTCCTTGTTGTTTCTAAGAGTTTCACACTCTTCTTTTCAGATCTCCCCCAGGGTGTTTTACTGCTCTCCGGCTTTTGTGAGTTTTTGCCCTTCTCCATTGGAATATTTTCCATATGGTTATATTCTATATTTGACAATTCTGTTCTCTCTAGTGGTTAGGGATTAAATGTGTGTGTGTGTGTTATTTCTGCCTACTCATGGCAGCTCGCCTTCTAATTATATTTTCTTGATCTTAGAATATGGGAGCTATGTAGGCCTTAACTAAACACACCTTTTCCCAGAGAGGCTCTCGGTCCACCTCTGTTAAAGACTCAGGTCGCCCTGACCTGAGAATAGTGGTTCTTTCAAAGGGCCTGACTTAATGTAGGATTCTGAAGTTCTACCTTCCTGGAATCCTTGCAGCTAGATCAAGGACTAGTAACCTTCACGGTGCTCTTGGGTTCTCTTCCCAACTTCTTTACCAGTTACCATTCTGGGAGTGGAGTTGCTTTCAGAGACTCCCCTTCCATTTTTGAGTCTATTAAAATGTTTTTTAAAAAACTTTTTAAAAAAGACTTATTCATTTATTTTACATATGTGAGTACACTGTTGCTCTCTTCAGAGAGATGCACCAGAAGAGGGTGTCAGATCCTATTACAGATGGTTGTGAGCCACCATGTGGTTGCTGGGATTTGAACTCAGGACCTCTGGAAGAGAAGTCAGTGCTCTTAACCACTGAGCCATTTCTCCAGCCCCTTAAAACATGTTTATATCTGGGATTTCTTGTTATGTTGTGGGAGGATTCTTTAGAAATCTAAACACAAATGTAAACAGGAGTCCGGGGCTCCCAATAGACTTGAGGTCCCCAAAGCTTCTTATAATATCTAGAAGGTATAGAAGGTGCATGTGCAAATAAGGAGGTCACATCTAAGGTGTTGTCTCATTTAGCTCTTGGGAGATACTTGAACACATTCCTCAAACAATAGATAGACAAGGAAGTAAGTGTGTGTGTGTGTGTGTGTGTGTGTGTGTGTGTGTGTTGGCATGTCCATTGAGACCTGTGCACTCATGCAGCCAGACCAGGTCCTTAGGCTGGACTTCTCTGGGAGAAACCGGAACAGTCTCGATCAGCATCTGTTGCTAGGACAGATGATGCCAGCCTGTGTCATTGCTGTTGGCTTTGCAAGGAAAGAACAAAGCTGGTGACTGTGCACGGCCAGGCCCACCCCCAGCAGCCATCTTCCCATGCTGTTTATAGATTGTGTATAGCCCGTGAAGTCACAGACTCAGCCCTCTGACATGTGCTGATGCTGTAGTCACGCTGAATGCTGTCCATGAGTGGAAAGACAAGCAGGCTGATGAACCCCACTTGTTGGAAGTGCTCATTTGAGAGCAGCATGGCTTAGGTCAGGTAGTGCTCCTTACTCAGAATAAGGTGGCATGTCCTCCACAACACCTTTATAGCTTCTGTGAGGAAGAGCCCTCATCGTTTAGAAAAATGTTCCAATCCCGGGATCCTGTGGGGATGCCAGTGAAAGCAGCCTGTTATCTGCCAGGAGTAGTCTAGGGCTCCCTATGACCTATAGCTGCCCAACCAGTGTCTCCACCCGGTTTCCCCCTTTTGACTCTCCTTTTACCCACAGGTCATGAGTTATAAATGCAAATCATGACGGCCACCTGCCCTGCTCCTTGACTTGTGGAAGAACCTGAAAGAATATAGAACATTCAGAGAGACCCTAGTGGCCATCAAGGCCACCCTTCCTGTCCCGGAGGTGTCCAGACCTGTGTGTTTCCCATGATTCCACTCCAGCTTTGACACACCTTTGCCTACACACCCTCAGGAAATCCTCCCCACCTCCTGCTTATTCTAGTGATGTTCTTATCATCTAATACCAAATCCACGATACAAATCAGACAGGGACAAGCCTCCTTTCAAGCCAGAGCAAGCCCTTTAGCAGGTGCTATTGCAAGCCAGAGAGGCCCAGCTCCAAAAGAAGTTTAGTCAGAGGGAAGAGTCTTGGGAATCTGTCTGTCTCCATATGTCTGTATGCATGCGTGTGTGTGTGTGTGTGTGTGTGTGTGTGTGTGTGTGTGTGTGTGTATTTCAGGAACACAAAGTGTTGTTTTTAACTGTATATACCATGCTATACAATAGGTTAATGTTAACTTACATTTATGAAACACAGGTTTTTGCTAGTAGGATCAGATTTTAAAAGACACTAAAACAAAATGCAATATTATTTAATTAGGCAGTAAACATTGTGTATGTATTATGAAACGTGATCAATAATTCTCTCTAAAAGGCAGGAACTTCATGTTTTTTCATTTGTGCACCTACAGTGCCTAGCACATAGTTGGTGTTCAGTGAAATGAAGTAGGCAGGGGTCTTGTGGATGGATGGAGGCTCTTGAGTAATGGAACTAATGAAAATAATAAACATTAGCTACACTCAGAAGTGATTGATTCAAGGGCCTTCGCCTTGAGAGCAACATCAATCAATCCAGTAAACAAATTCTCTGCCTACCTATTGTGTGCATAACCGTGTGCCCGGTTCTTTTGCAAATACAAGAATATGATCCTGTCCCATAAATCGTCATGGTCATTGGAAAGACAAGTTGTGTCTGAAAATAACAGTAGAAGTCATGTGCTTGAGAGAAAATACTCATCCATGTTCAATACACTGAGGAGGGTTGTGTCCCGGTGGATAGTCCATTTTCTTGAAAATACAGAGTTCCACTTGAAGTTGTAATATGGCTTTTTTGCCCCCTCTATGGAATTCCTCTGTGATATTTTGGGTTTGATCTTTTACAATTGCAGCCAGGGTCTCTGTATTCGTTTCCTTTTCATTAAACAACAATAATTACTTGTTGACTGAGTAGTCCCAAGGGACTGACAGCATCACGGGACCTTTAGTGCTTGTTGTTCCTGGTTCCCTTCTTTGCAGTGAAATTCTCCAGAATGAAACACTTCCAGGTTGGGCACGGGCAGCATTGAGAGCTTAACAGGGTATACGTCCATTGTGCACAGCTCGAAGCTCTGCCATGCTTGCTGAGTCTGGGGTTAGTGAACAAGAGTAACTCCTGCCTCGTTGTGGGATGACTCGGTTGAGCTTGCTAGCACATACTTTACCTCACACCCTAGTTTTCTGTGGTGAGACCAGTTATAGTCAGGGCTCTTCTGACAAATTTCCAGGAACACAATACACGTTTTTTTTAGATGTAAGCCCATACCATATAATAGACTGCTTAAACTAACCTCTCCTAACTAAAATAGTGTGTTCTTTCTCCATCATTGGCCTAGTTCCCCCTGCCTCTGCCCTGGGTCTCGGTAACCACCACTCAGCTTCCTGCTTCTATGAGCTAAGGAATTAGTAGCCTCAAATTCAACACGTGAGCAGTGTCATCTGACATTTGTCTCCCTGCCTGTCATTCTTCACTTAGCCTAATGTCTTCCAGGCTCATCCACGTTGCCACAAATCATACGATTGTCTCCTCTTCTTAAAGCCCAATAATACCTCACTGGTTGTATATTTCACATTTTCTGTATCTGTCCATCCACTGATGGACACAGATTTGGGTGTGTTCCAGGCCCTGGCTGTTGTGAAAAGTGCTGGAGTGAATTTGGGTATGAGAAATTTCTTCAGCATATACTTGTCCTTCCTTAGGACACAAACCTAGCTGTACAGTTGCTGGATTATAGTCTTAACTCCCTGAGGAAATTCTGTATCATTTCCCATCATTACTCTTGTATATTTTTCCTTTTCAGGAAAGAAGATATTTCCCATCAATAACCTATTAAAGTAACCTTTCTCCCCAAGCAAGTATGAGAGGAGTAGCTAAGAGATCTCTAACATTTTCCTCCACTCCTCCAAGTAGGATGTGCTGTTCCGAGTTCCCCCAGGAGCCTTCAAAGTTGCTTCCTTCAAAGTGGCATGCCTCCAACACCCATCAGCCACTGCTCCTCATGGCTGGCTGGAAGGGCTTTGGTTCAAGTCTTTCAGCACCAGGCCCCTGGACAGCGCCAGAGCCGGGGCTATGGACTGGAGCCCCTGTGTTCCTTTGCTCCCACAACTTAGGGAGACTGGAAAGTTTGAGAAATCTCATTATAAAGAGTTCCCTTCGAGAAAATTCAGTAACACCAAAGGGCAGGAGCTAGTGAGAGAACAGGTCCATCTAAGCTTCCAAAGCCGTATCTAAAATCTGAATAAATCTTTCAAACACATCTAACATTCCATGAGAAAATAAATCTTTAATTTTAAAACTTGGAAGCAAAAAGAAAAAGAAAAGAAAAGAAGAAGAAGACAAGTCCATTCCTGTTTCAAAAAGCTGAAGAAAATGTCTAGGCATACTGGGAACTTTCTGATGGCTATCAGCTAACACTGCTTCCTGCATTGTGCTGGAGACAGATGAGGTAAGGACACAGAGTGCCTAGCACAGCACCTGAAACATACAGAGTGCCCAGTGCTTAGCATGTTGTCTGTGGGGGATAGGTTTACTTCATGCATAACAACATAAGAGGAGGAGTTTGACTAGACTGACTCTCACCCCAGCAGCTTCATGCCTCCCCCTCCCTTCTTCTGTTAACAGAAGGGTATCACTGTGGTGTATTTTGTTTTTTAATTAGATCCACACATCCCTGTTGTTAATTTTTAATACAGTCGTTTAAACATTGTTATTCTGTGTTGTCTTCAGACATACAAGCCTAAAATAAGATATCTTGCATTTTACTTGGTGTCCTATAAATCAATGTCTCACGGGGGAGAAAGTTTATTTGGCCCTATTATACTAGTCAGCTTGTATTCATTCATTGTACAATTTTTTTTTTATTAAGCTACCATGTGCCAGGCACCTTGCTGAGCCCTGGGGGTTAGTAGTGAAGGAGAGCAACCCCTGCCTCCACAAAGCTCAGAGAGAATCAATATGCCTGATGAATTAAAGAAATTCTTACTTTGGGAAATAATTTCACCTTCCTCCAACCAAATCCTTCATCAGAATTCATCGTTTGTATCCAGAGTCATTTCTCACTCCCACTGTCCGTTCTGACTTTAAAAAAAAAAAAAAAAAAACGCTAATAAGAAACGGAATGATAAAACAAAATGGGGTACGAAGGAGGGGGACATGGCTTAGGCAACCCATGAATTAATCAGCCCCTGAATAATCAAGAGGTGATATATAAAATGCAAGTATCATAGTTCATGGCTTCTTAAATAATTAAGCATATTAAAGAAGGGACAAAAAGACCACATTTCAGAAGAAATCAGTAGCCTTAAGGCAGACAGTGAGCACAGAAGAGCTCTGAGATGGCATTTATAAGCCTTTTTCTATATTGTAACAAGCCAAGCAGATAGCAGGGAGAGGGAGAGCTATACGGATTCTCCCGTATATTTTAAAGTAGTGAATGCCAACCCAGAGGTCACCAAGTTATTATAAGGCGTCTGAGGATCCATCTACGTGTGGGCACTTAATCAATACCTATGCATACAGCTTCCACACTGTATAGAGGGTTTTTTTAAAAAAAAATATTAAAAAGTATCTTCATACTTGAGAAGAGTTGAAAAACCAGTCTCAAAATACATACTTATGGGCTGTCATGAAAATGAGAACAAGAACAGTCATGGAAAGGTCACTGTCAGAAGAGGGAGACCTAAGACATAAGAGATGGGAGAACCCAGGATCGGGAGAGTGAGAAAAGGGGAAACGGACAAGTGACAAGGATGGAAATTAGAGACTCACAGAGCCTCTTAAACTAGTGCTTCTAGGTCTCCCCGAGTGGGAGACTTAGATCGTGCGCTCTCAGCTCCTCAGAGTCTCTGTTTCCTCATCTGTAGAGGCAAGAATAACTTGTAGCCTTTGTCATAGCAGTTGGTGGCAGCTGTGCTGAGGTCACCAATAGGAGAAAGGAAATGCGAGGCAGGAGGGACCAGGAAGTCAGGAAATTATGGAACTAAATCCCATCATCTGCCACCTGCAAGGTGGAGACCTAAGAAAGCTGGTGGAGGGCTGGGCCTGAGATCCTGGGGAAACGATGCTGTGAATATCAGATGAGGCTAGAAGAAGCTGTGACAATGTGTCCCAGCCCAGTAAGGAGGCAGGACAGGAAAAACTTCTCCTTCTCTGACTCTGTTCAAGCCCTCTATAGATTGGATGATTAGGGCTTTGGGGCAGGCTCTCTGCTGTATCCAATCTAGAGATTTGCTGGCTAATTTCAGCCAGCAGTGTGGTGGCTAATACCTGTAATCCAAGCTGCTTGGGAGGCAGAGGGAGGATCACAAGTTAAAGTTAAAGACCAGCCTGGCCAGTATAATAAGACCCTTCTCTAAATGTAAAATAAAAAATGAAGGCTGCAGAAATAGCTGGGCGATAAAACCCTTGCCTGGCATGCATAAGGCTCTGGGTTCAGTTCTTAAGATGGGTAGGGGTGGGGTGGGGGAGAAAGAACACATTTCAAATGCTAATTTTATTTGAAAGCATTTCACAGGCACAACCAGAGGCAGTGTTTTTCTGGATACCCCATGACCCACTGAGGGTGACATATAAAATTATCCATCACAGCAGCCAAGCAAGACACATGCAGAGACTGGGGGATAGCTTAAAATTGCTAAAATTGCTCGAGTGCTTACCATACAAGCATGAATTTGATCCCTAGAACCTCCCTTAAAAGTCCTGGTATGGTGGAACTCGATAGTAATCCCAGAACAGAGCAGGAAGAGATAAATGGATCCCTGGGGCTTGCTGGCCAGCCAGCCTCACCTATTTGACAAGTTCCAGGTTAGTGAGAGATGCTATCCTCAAAGTCAAGGTGGGCAGCTGAGGAATGACAGAATTGTTCCCTGGCTTTTATATACATGCACACACACACACACACACACACACACACACACACACACACACACGCTTAGATTCTGTGCCCAACATCTGGAAAGTCTTCCAATGTAATCAGCAAGATCATTGTAGCCTACTGTTCTGCCATACCTCTCTACTCATGAGCTCTCTAAGTCTGGCCTGTCAGCCAACACTGATGGCTGCCTTCATTCATTTCTTCTCTTTGTGAGTGGAATTGGTTGGATCTCTTAGTTGTGGTAAAAAATAACTAACCTTTTGTTATCTTGTCCTTCCTTTTTAAAAGGCAGAGCAGATCTTCTGGAGATGTACAGAGACAACTCATGTAACACAGACTCATCAGCTGAGCCTGGGAAAGCAATCCTAGGGATTTTAGGGGGACATCAGGACTGGCAAGAGCCAGACACCAACCACAGCCAGGATGATAGCTCTTGGTGTTTCTGCCTCTTGTCCCTGTATCCATGCCTTGCCTGTCAGCCTAATTATTTCAGAGTATCTTTCTCTGTGAGTCTGGCACCAAAACTGCCAGTAATTCTGGGCATAAATCTCCCAGGCTGAAAACCAGTGAGAAAGCTCCAAATGCAAGTAAAAGACTTACTGGCCATTTGCCTAACCTGGGGGTTGAAGGAACTGTGCGACTATGAAAAGGGAAGGGTGGGGGTTGCACACGAAGGATTCTAGACCTAGATCTAAAAGGGAGTGGTGAGCAGACACCCAATCGTGATGTGTACAGTCACTTAGTCATTCACTGAACACCTGCTGACTGCCTAGCCCTGTATTTAGCACTGGAAATAGGTGGATGGGAGATTTGAGTTTCTCTAGAGAAGCGGGTTGCACACTGTTGCATGCACAGGTATCACACACATATGCACACCTGACAGGAAACCCTCCAAGATCCTTGTGGTGGCATGCCTACATCACTACCTGCAGGGAGCCTCCAGCACAGTCTCCTACTCTCCCTCCGTTGCCTTGGAATCCTCTAGTTAAATCATCCACTTCAGCAGCCATTTATCTTCCCTTCTAACCCTCCATTTTAGTCCTTTAGAAACCTATTGAGAGCCAGTGATGCAGAGAGGACACCAGCTAGTTCTCCCGAGTCCGCATGCTCAGAATGATGCACTGAGGGTGGGGAGCAAAGCTCCCTGGGAACCCAGACTGGGGCAGACAATCAGAAGAAAAGTAGGCAAAATTGGTATCTCTGAGTACATCATCCATGAAGACCATGGCTTAGAACAGAGTCAACCAGGGCTACCACTGGGGCCAAGGTGCTACAAGGTTCCGTTCTCACAAATGTAGAAGTTTTGAGGGTGTGCATACAGCCATTGTATTTGTGTGAGAAAATTTTGAGTATTTTTTTCCCCCAGTACAAATATTTTGAAAGTATGTGAATGGTTTAGGCAGTACTGGCTTGACATTTCTTTGGTTTTTTAGTTACATTATGATAGGCTCATGAGAACAAAAGCCTGTTTTAAGTCAAAACATCTGTATGACAGTCCCAGAACTCAGTGGTGACCCAGTCTTTGTTCAGCTTGGGAGGCCCTGGCAATTCACGTGTAGTGAGCGCCTGCTGTGTACCAGGCTCCTTACTTTTCCCTGCATACATGTTCTCACTGATAGGGAGCATACTGTTGCTTCTGCTCCATGAAGGGCTAGTCTCATACAGAAGGTCCCGTGGTGAGTGAAAGCCAGAGCTGCGAGGGGACCATGACTTGTTTGGGACCCTGATCCCCAAGTTCCTTTCCTGGGCTCACCATTTTGTAGCAAAAAAAACCCCACCTAAATAAAGATAATGTCATTGTTTTCATGAAGCTAAAAGAAATGCTCTACTCAAATTCTATTTCTTGGTTCTAAAATTCTGTCCTTCTTGCTTTGGAGGAGTATTAACAAGTATTTTAATAGTCCTGTTGTAGTTGGTAGGGTGTGGGGGTTCTTTCTGTTTTAAATTGCTCTTAGTTGAACAACTAGCAATCATGTCTGAATGTCCAGAAGTTTGTGTGCCATAAGATGTAATACTGTGAGATCTAAATGTCTCGAATCAATGTTCTGTATGACATTGGTATCTCAAATGCTGGCATTTGCTGAGTGGCCGCCATGGTAGTCAGTCAGTCTGGGTAGTTTTTTTGTATTACCTTGGGAATAGGTCACACCCCAGAGGGAAGGTCTTATGGTAGCTTTACAAATTAAGGAGCCTTGGAGGTAAGATGCTGGTTGACTAAGCCAAAGTCTCCGTGCCTTCTGTGTACCCCACTCCAAACAGCCTTGACTGGCACGGTCCCTTTAAAGCTGAGCTCCCACGCGTGTCTGCAGCTAGACTCTGAAAGGCAGAGTCAGCTTCTGTTGCTTACACCCAAAGGATGCCACTGCGCACCACTGCTCCCAGTCTACCGCCTCCATCCCAGAGTCCAACCCCACGGTGGCTCCTGGAGGCTGCGAGCAGCATGTGAGTGGGCATTAGATTGCTCCTATGGCTCCTCTTCAATGTTCTAGCTTCCCAGAGAGTAAAATTGGGAAACCAGGAACAGAACTGTGACTTCTGTTCCTCACTACCTAGGGACGCTGAGGTCAAAGGAATTCCTCAATGCTCTTAGTTAACAAAATATAAAAATAAAGATTTCTCCTCTGAGTGTTAGGCAGGCTGGGATAGAGGGGCTAGCTACTGCCTCCGATGTCAGTGATGGCTTGGTTTACGCACATGGCATTTTCCCCCTGTGTGCAGGGGTTAGAGGATGGCTTTCACCTGAACAGGCTGGTGGCTGGAATTTTTGGGAACACGTGCACACTTGCTGTTTATAGGTACTTTGCTGAAGCAAGAACACATCTGGCTGACAAGGTGTTGTCGTCACTCGTACCCCAGCTCATCCTCAATGACAGGCGCCCAGTACAGCTGCCAACTGTGAGCTATGGCAGAGGTACACAGAAACAGGAAGAGCCCTGTGCTCTGCTTTGGCAAAATGAGAACAGAGATGGTTCTCTGCGTCCATGAAGAAAAGAAAGAGAGCCTTGCTCCTCCTGGAGAAAGAACAAGCTACAGACCAATGTATTTTTAGGAGCTGCAAGATAAAGGGGAAAGACTCCATCAGCTCATGCGACCGGAGATGACTAATGAGGCCAGTGTAACTCACAACACGAGAAAAATGTTGACAAGAGAGCCAAGTGTAGTATTTTACATAACATTATACAGCTGTAGTACGAAGAATAAGGGACTTGTCTGGGGCTCGTATTTTTCTTTTTTCTTTCTTTCTTTCTCTCTCCTTCCCTGTTGCACCGCCCCCCTCCACCCCTCCCCAGCATTTACTCCCTCCTCCTAAATGTTCACCCCCTCTTCCCATGCTTCTCCCCTTCCGTGGGCAGTTTGGGATAAATGGCAATCAAGAACTGTTGCCCTCACTTGACAGCAGCCAAGAGGATCCCTGAAGGTTCCACCATCAGATGCTGAGGGTGGAGCCAAGAAGTGGGCACACGTCCTAAGCTCCTCCGATTGGAAGCTCCCCTGAGTCTCATTGGGGTGGGGGTAGCAGAACAATTCTTGCATGGAAGAGTAGTTTGGAATTTAGTCATGTTAGCTGAGTTGTGTTGTCATGGGATCCTGGCTTCTTCTGCAGCTGTCTGCTCTGAGCCTGGTCCTTTGACTCCCAGCTTGAAGAGTAAGCTCTGTCGCTTAACAACCAAAGAACCCGCCAAGCATTGCCCGCCCAAATCTGTGCTGCTCTTCACAGGGGCTCCAGCCAGGCCACGTCCCTGGTCCAGCAGTATGGGACCTCTTCCTTCAAAATGACCTTGGGAGCCTGCTCCCACACCACACCAGAACATGGCACCTCATAGCCATGCCTCAGTTTGGATCCAGGACAAGACAGCATCACCAGCTCAATCAGCTGGTTATTCACTGGGCTTGGCTACAAATGCCAGAAAGCCTCTCGACTGTTTCCAAAAATAAAACCCAGCTTCGCAGGATGAAAATCTGCCACTATTGTGCTTATTCCAAATAATGTGGCATCGATTTGAAGAAGGTTCTCCAGGGAGCCCCCAAAGTGTCTGAAACAATGGTCACAGCCTTGGGATAAATATCTGGTGTCTCTGATGACAGCCTCAAAGGAGAGATAGTCATTCGGATGGACATATTCTGATATATTTACTGAATAGTCCATCTCATTATTGAAAAACCACATTATGATAGACTCGTGTTCCAAAGCCTAAGAAGTAGATTTTTTTTTTTTAATGATCCTTTGGAAAACCTTTCACATGCATCCTGCAGCCCTTCCATATCCCCAAACCCCTGCCCACAGGACGTTCCTTTCACACGGGAAGCAGATAGAGGTTAACGGGCAGCGGCCATTACCTGTTGTTCTTAAGCAGAATGTATGTCCCCTGCCCAAGGATGAGCCGGAAATCTGAATTAAGAGAATGTGGACCATCCGCCAGCAAATCCTGCTTTAAAGCCCCTTGTATTGTTGGCAGCATGCTTCCTTGCCTTTTAAATGTCTCTTGAACGGAGGAAAGGTATTAAGCTTCCCAAAATGAGGGGGGTGTGGGGGGGTGCGCTATGTGTGTATGTGATGCAGGGTGTGAGTGTGCGTGCACGTGTGTATTTGAATGACACAAACTAAAACAGTCCAGTAAGTGGAACCCACTTCCCCACCTACATCTAGACAGTCTCCCAGCTGCTCCCACACACCACCAGACAGAGGAATTGATATATCCTCTGTCATCTGCTTCCATGCCATTGTCAAGTGCGAAAAGTCCTGTGCCATTCTGAAAATTGGAGAATTCCACCTCTGACTGCGGGCAGAAGAAAGGTGGCCACTCTTGATGTGCCTTTTGATAAGGAAACAAAGAGGGAGTGGGGCTCTCACAATTGACTTCTGTCTCTGGATGTCTCGTGATTTCCATCTGTTCGTGATCAAAGGCTCACGGCCCAAACGAGAGGAAGAAGAATCTCTCTGCATTTGGCAGGCTCCAAGACAGTCTTGGATTATTTATTTGTTCTGTAACTCATTTCTGTCAAACATTCTTTTTCTATCTCTTGTCATAAAAAATTGAAATGCTAGTTTCTCGGTGGATGACTTGATTTTAACTATCTGCCTGACCTTGGACACATTATTTAACCTGTGGTTCTTGAATGTCAGGCTAGTGCCTGACCCAAAGGAGCTGCTTCACAAGTGTGCTGACAGACTTCCACCCCTGGTGATTTCCCTGTTCCACTGGACAACCCAACCATGGGCTCCCTCCCATGGGAGCGTCACCTTCCCGTGAGGGTGTCACCTTTGCCCCTTGGCACATTTTTTCTTTGTTTGGTACTGACTCTCAAAAGCATGGCTTTTGTCATTCTTCTGAGCATGCTCTGTCACTACAGTAGCTTAAGTGGCTCCTCTCTGCAGTCTAGAGACAATGGAAGTGCCATAGCCTGCCTACTGCTCGGTGTTTTTGAATTCTGTCGTTTCTTCATCTACTCCATGTATTCAAGAAGCTTTCCATGGGACAACCATTCCCCCACTTCCTTCAACCCACAGTTGCCTGTGCTCCATCATCTTGTAACAAATAGGTGAGATCATAAACTTTGTTCAAGTTTTATGACTTTCTATTCACTCCTGATCCTCAATTGCTCGGTGACCAAGTTCACAAAGCGGAGGTGTTTCTGGGGTTAATGTTGTTCTCTGCGGCTTTGATTTACAAAGTGTGTCCCCTGGAGGCTCACCTCCTAATCTGAATTGTCACCTGGGGCCTGTTCCGAGATTGATGACAGGGGATTATGATTGTCTACATGTTGTACTTTCATCCAATTTTCTGATGTGTTTTGGTAATGATGTTGACAGTTGTGTGAAGATCTGTTACTGAAATTAAAGCCGCCACAGCAGCATTTTTTTGAGCTCGATGATTAGATTTGATTAGATCAGAGTGGGTTTTACTTCTCCCCCAGCGTCGGCCGAGATTTACTGTCCATCGACTGATTTAACTTCTCCCTGGAAGATGGTTAGTGACATAACTTACCATCAGCAAAAGAAATGTCAAGGAGCATTTGGAATGAGACCCAACCCTGTTTAACTTTTCTGTTGACCTTGAAAGGTCTGGAAATATATACATTATCAAAGATTTCTGCCCACAAAGCACAGTAGACAAGGTGATGGCTGACACTTTGGGGTGGACATTTGTATGGATGAGGATCTTCCAACAGGGACTAGCACCTGAGTGAGTCAGACTTCCCATGAAATTAGATAAGGGGAAGAGAAAAAAAAACCAGGAGTATAGTTTCTGAGTTTTTCTTGCTGCTGCCAAATAGTGAAGGTAGCCATTTCCAAACCTGAGTCTGGATGACAATGTCACAGTGAGATTCGGGAGAATATGACTCACATGGAGGGCTTCCTGGGACATGGTATGTGCAATTGACTTTCAGTATGAATTCTTAAAATAATTGCAACCAATAAGTCACAAGTTAAGATATGCAGATGGCCAATTGATGGGGGAAACATACAACTTCAACTAAGAATCTTTAAAACGTGGCATAAAATCAGACTTTAATTTTCACTCATAAAACAGTTGAAAATGTAGGCAGACCGAGCTAGTCAGCATTGGTAACGATGCAGTGATCTACCAGAGGGACATAAAAAATATGGAAACAAAAATTTAAAAGAAAAAAAGCAAGAGGATTAAATGTATACAGATCTTTTGACTCTATAATTCTACTGTAACTGTCTCAGAAAAATAGAAATACATGGTCAAAAATGTCTGTGGAGGGCTATTTGTTTCACCTTTTTATAACAGAAAAAAACTATGAGCAACTTTAATAGCCATTAATAACAAAATGTTTTTGTGAATTACAGAAGATCAGTGGGATGAAATACTGTGCAGTTGCTAAAATTCTCTTCAAGGAATATTTAAGGGCATGAGAAAAAAATTCATGATATCATAACTAAGGGAAAGAAGTATAACACAAAATCTCACTAGCATGGCTTCCAATATTTTAAAACATTTAAATGTGCATAAAAAGGACTAGAAGGAAATATATCAAAATATTACAAAGTTTTCCAGGTGGCTGATTTAGAGGTACTTTTTATTTATGCTTTTCTGGATTTTTTTTTCCTATTCTTTTTAAATTTGCAAGGCATGTGCATTAGTCAGACTTCTCTTGTTGTGACAGACACCTAAGAGAAGCTATTTAAAAGGAAGGCAGACTTATTGTAGTTGATGGTTTCGGAGGTCCCAGCCCATGGTTGGCTGGTTCCATTGCTTTGGCCAGAGGGAGGAGACATAATGGAGGAGAAAGAGCAACAGAGCCAAACTCCTGAGTATCCAGGAAATGAAGAGCAACAAGAAGGGGCCAACGCCCTTCAAAGGCATAGCCCAGCACCACACTACCTCCAAGGCGGCCCGCCTGCCTTCCATAGTCCCAGCACTTCCCAATGGTCTTCAACCATTGATGGCACCAAGACCCTTATGATCGAGCCAACTCCAGGAACAGGTGTGGGGACACACCCAAAAATTAACAGTCAAGAAAAGCATCACAGTGCATTCTTTTAAAGTCTAGAGGAACTTTTCAGAGATCATAGTCACAACAAATCAAAGGCTCACCCAAAAATGTTATGCCTCCAAGCCTGAGATCCCTGGGACAGGAACAGGAAGAGTGGCCATGTTTCCCTTTGGCTAATTTGGGGATTTTGAGCAGAAACACCATTTGCTGTGGAAACTGCGTTTTCCCTGCTGCTTGGTGGCTTTCTGCACCTTGTCAGAAGTCAGAGGGAAGCTGTGGGGCTCTCTGATCTCACAAGATGGATTTATAAATGTGTTTCTTGGTAATGGTCCTAACTGGGGTACCTGAAATGCTCTTTCCAGAGCTCAGCTATACACTCATTCTTACTTAACAGCTCTTTGTCCAAGAGTAACAGAGAGCTGCTGACTCTGCCATCTACAGATGGTACTTAAATCTGTGTGCCTGGAAACACTGAGGGACTACTAGGTAGTTTAAGTCTTGGTGGAGGGGGGGGGTCCTCTTCTTTGTTCTTATCTTTGTTCTTCTCTAGATGCTTCAGTTTTTCTTCCTCTTAGTGAATGTTCTGTGCTGGGAATCTAACACCTTCTACCTCCCACCTGTGCCATGAGGAAGGTGTGATGTGGTCTGAGCTGTCATCACAGCCAGCCTGGTTTCCTTCAGCGACAGTAGAAGTCGTTCACTCCCTTTATTCCACTGTTATTCCTCAGGTCCCCGTGACCCTGTTGGTACTTTATGGAGGAAATCCCAAGACTTCCTCACAGTACCACAGGGGCTCAAAGGCGAACGGTCCACATAGTCTCTGATCTAAAGGAGATGCAAGAGCCAAACGTCTATACCGAACTGACACAAAGGTTATTTTGTTACTAGAAACAGCTTCCCAGAACCTACCTTACATGAGGGTGGAGTGGCAACCAGTGGCCACTGAGCCTCTGGGCTGTGTGCCCATCCTGTGTCAAGCACTTCGCACCAACTTTCTCACATAATCCCCAACAGTCTCCCAAGATCTATATTATTAGTCCTCCCATTTCACAGAATAAGAAAACGGGCTTCAGAAACTTGTTATGTCACTCGACGCTGCAAAGTTAGAACCCAGACTGTTGGGTCAGTGTATCCCAAGTTTAGCTAAAAGAAAGAGCCATCTTTGCTAAACCATGGCCCCCAAGCCTTGGAGCTTCTCTACCAAAGGAGTCAGGGAGGGGGATGGCATTGGTAATTTTACCACAAATCCCTGCTGGTTCTTATCATCAGGTAAGCTTGTGGGAGAGAGCGGTGTTGGTGCAGTAATGGCTCTCAGCCTCAGCTGCAAGTTAGAATTGTCAGGGGAGCATTTAATAGAAACGAGTGCCCAGCTCCACCCTGAGACGTTCTGATTTAATCGCACTGGAGTGGGACCCAGGCTGCAGTATCTTCAGTCTTGCCAGGTGATTCGCAAGTGCAGCCATAGTAGGGAACCACTGCTCTGTTGCTTCGGCTGATTAAAATTAAATCAGCCTGACTTATTCTACAAAAACACTGGGAAAGGAAGAATCACTTCGTGCTGGCCAGCTGTCTCCCACTTCCAGCCCTGCCACTGAAAGGGGGGCGTGGAGGCATTGAGGGAAGAAAAGCCAAACAGCCAGCTGGGTGTGACAGCAATCTTTGCTTTCCCTAGATCTCCAATCCTGACTGAGCCCTGGAGGAAGCCTGTGGGCAATTAAGGTGCAGGGGGGGTAGGGCTGGAGGAAGAAATGCCGCTCTTGTCTCTGGCCACAATGTTCTCACTCCGCAGGGTGTATCAGAGAGCTTGTTAAAACCCATGATGATAGGACACCGTTGTCTGATACCTTAGGACCAGGATTGGGTACTGATGCTGCCGGGAGGGGCACCTTCCGTTATACTGGTGTTATCACTGTGTAGAGAGAGGAGGGAGCTTTCTGTCTGACCGTTTGGCCACACCAATTGCAGAAAACAGAGGTAAAGCCCACACCCATGAGCTTCCTTCTAACTATACTGCCAAACCCCAGTGACCGTTCAGGGGATCGGTCAGTAGAGCAAACCTGCCTGTACCCAACAGTGCTCTGATGGCTGTTGAAAGATGATAGACAACCAGACCACATCCTCACCCTGAGGAGCACCAGAAGAAGCCACCAACACCAGGAAAGTGATTTTAGAATCTTATTCTGGTGACATGAAGACAGCAAGCCAGGGAGAGTAACAGAGAGGGAAGCCTTAGGTTGGTTGCCAGGGGCAGAAAGGCCTCTCTAAATGGAGGATGCCGGAGCTGAAACTTGAACGATAGAATGAGCTAAGGCCTGAGGACCTAAAGAAGAGTGCCCTGCCCCCCACCAACACACACACACACACACACACACACACAGAGGCAATTGGGTCCTTAAACATAATGAGGGCATCAAGGATGACCAAGGATGACAGGGCAGAGTTAACAGCTTGTGCGATAATTCCTGAGGCAAGAGTGAACTTAGCACATGGCAAGAATAGGAAGCAAGCAGAGCTCGATGTGTGTGCAACAGTCACATGTTTCCTTGCTCTACAGAGCTCTTCACATCCATTATCTCATTACAGCCTATGATGTAAGAGGGAAGAGGGTGCCCATCCTCGTGAGTTAAGCCTGACAGAGAGTTAGTTCCCTTTATCCAGTCAAACTTCCTATCAAGTGGCAGACCTCTTAAGGGGTACCATTGCTTTTAGCAGTTTGATGGCCCCCGATAAAAGATGCTGGCTTTTGTATAGAGGGGGCGGGGAAGCCCGAGACTGAAGGGACAGAGCTGGTATTGATAGTGATGGAGCTTGCCTCATGGTTTATCCAGCCTTCTTGTGTGCACAATTCCTAGGCACTGGATTTAAAGTCTGTCCTCACTCTAGGGCCTGTGGCAGGGCCTGAGATTCTGAATTTTTGGCAAGCTCCAGCTGGTTCGTGGTTCACATTTTGAGTAAAAGATCTCAGGTCACCATGGGTGCTGAACTTTGCTGTTTAGTCAGAACGGGGCGGAGGGTGTGTATTATTCTTTTTCTGGCTGCTTGGCCAGCTAGACTATGTCCTTGGAATTAGCATCTCCCAACCCTAGCCAAGGATGCAATATCAGAGGTTAGAGTCTTTTCAGACACTGATAAAATGCCCCTGGGGGAGGCAGCAGGGACTAGCCTCCCCCCGACCCCACCCCGCTCAGGCACATTGCAAAAGCTGGAGCCCAGGCTGGTGTAAAATCTTCCTTTGTCTTAGGCAGCCTGGGTCAGGCCATACATACTGATGATCGCAGCGTATTGGTTCCCTGCCATTCTGATTTACGCTCGGGAGGTGCTCATCAATTCCAATAGGGAACTTGTTGAGTTATTTTAGGTTTCAGTTTTGATAGCGAAAACCAACTGCATGAAACCAGCCTTTCTCCTCTTGGTTATGTTTCCAGGGATGACATAGCTGCCTTCCAGTTCCTAACCAACCAGATCTTGTTCCTCTCAGGGTCTCAGAGCTGCTGTCCCGTCTCCAGTACAGATCCTGCAGACTCAAGGTCTTATTGGGACCCAAGAGTACTGCCATTGTGAAAATCCCAAAAAGGTGGAGAGCAGCATAGATTTTTTTTTCCCAACAGCAGATGGATCAATGGTGCTAGTCATTGTTAACTACGGAAGGAAAAATACTAATACTACTTGATTGGGGGGTGCATTTTAGGTGCCCCACCCCAGTATCAAAAAGCACCCACTGAGATACAGTCACCCACACCCACCCCTCTAGCTTATGGCCAGACAGTAAACCTACAGCCGCGGTTCCCCGCTCAGCTATAGTATCCCAAACACACACAGTTCAGCACCTGTCATGATAAGCAGCTTGCCAAAGAACTTATACCTGTCATGAAAGATGCCTGAGCTGAGGCCCTTTATCAATTACCTTGGGCCCTCTTAGCTGTCAGGGGCCCACCTGGTCCAGCTGTTCAAACCATACCCATATATTCCAGGCAAGCCCAATACTAATTTGCCACGAGACAGCAGGTGAATGCCAAGTGCTCAGAAACACTTGGCAGACACTCCCGCTTTTCCTATGGCATCCTGAAGGTCCAGCAAAGATTCCCAGGTGCTGAGAGAGCATCCAGCTTACACTTGCTGTTAAGAGGATTGCCTAGGCCTAAATTAACAAAAATGACTGCACCAGGCTATGTGGGTCTGCCTCACATTCAACTCAACAAACACTTATTGAGCTGTAGGAAGGAACTTTGCCAGCCACTCAAGAAGAAACAAAGATGTATACGGTGTAGTCCTGAATTCAAGAGGATGGAAATCTGTTATAGCTGAGCCCACAGACATATCCACCAACATCTAATACAAAGAACAGAATGTGATAAACTCCCCATTACAGACACAATGTGGAACCGTGGCTGGGAGCTGCATAAGAGAGGAAATTAGATCCAACCGAGAAGTCTGCCATGATCTCCCGGTTTGCCCACAGAACAGACAGAATTTGAACCTAGCAATGAGCGTGTTTACTGAAATGAACAATCAGCATTGAGAGTTAAGCCCTCTTGTGTCTCATGCACTATCTTAAGCCCCCTACAGGGGTTAGCTCGTTTGAACATCTGTTCACCCCATGACGTGAGTACTTATGTTATCTGTGTGGTACAGGTGAGACTAGAGAGGCTCGCTAGGGCCAGTGAAGCTGTCCCAGAGACCAAGTGGGCACCTGACAGCTAAGAGGACCCAGGTAATTTATAAAGGGCCTCAGCCCAGGCATCCTCCGTGACAGGTCAAAATCCTTTGGCAAGCTGCTTATCATGACAGGTGCTGAGCTGTGTGTGTTTGGGATATTATGTGGGGAGCTGGGCTCTGAACTCAGGTGTCCTAGAGCTAGTGCCCTGGCTGCCAACTATGGAACCCTTTCGCCTCTCTGTATAGACATTTGGTTTTCTTTTTTTATCACCGGCATGTTTAAGTCACTAATCAGCTCCGTAGAGCTTTGTTAGAAGCCGAGCAAGCACTGAGGACCTACTGAAGATGTTTGTTTATTCCTCTCTGAGGGCTTTTGAGCCACCTAATCAGTGGTACCCTGGATGAGAGTAAGCTGCAGCAGCAGCCTGCCTCTTGGAGCTTGGGAGAGCCCAGCCAGGCTCTTCAGGCTGCCGCTCCCCTCTCCTGAGAGCCTTCAGGGTTCTCAGAGTCCATCTGAGCCTGGCTCTCCCTCTGCATCTTTGGACTCCTGCCTCAACTCCCTTTTAGGGATCTTGGATGTAAATGGTGAAGGGGACCCACATACCAGGGATGGGACTCCTTTTTCTCTCCTGGCTTTATAGCTTGAGACCACACAGTCTCAAAAGGCAGCAAACTGGTCTGCTGCCTGCCAGCCTTGGAGCAAGCTTTGCCAGGTGTTTCTCAGTCTAGGTGGGACAGTGTGACATTTAGACAAGGCCTCTGTGAGTAGCGGCTGCAAATCCAGTCATGACCCTGCTCCATGAGGCTCTGCAGGCCTGGAGGAAGGGTCTATCAAGACCCGTGCCAAAGATATATGACTAACAGAGTTGACAACAACAGCTCTGCGAGGCAAAAACACTTTCCTGGAGCTGGGATTTCATCCTGACCTGGGCCAAAATACTAGGTCTTAATTTTCTTCCTTCTTTTGGATGCCAGACAGGAATCTTTCAGCTGCACTTTGCCCCGCCTTGAAAACGGAAGAAAGAGGGATCTCCCAGCTTCTACCCCACCCCACCTCCCATCTCCTGCATGGACTTCCCAACATCTGGGCACACCAGACCCGGAGGTCCCAAGCCTTCTAAACCCTGCAGTCAGCAGGCCTATGGGGACCGGCGCCGGCCTCCCCCTCCCTCTCCCCTACTCAGTGACTGGTGCGGGATGGCGAGGCGGATCCATCAAGCCAGGCCAGGTTCTTCTCTGCTCTGGGATTGGTCCAGGCGCGTTTTGTGTTAAATGCCGACATATAAATTTGTAGACGATCCTTGTGAGCAAATTGGATTCCTTCACAGGGCTCTTAAGTGCTGCCATTTAGCCAGATTTAACGGTAGACTCCGGCCACAGCCACCCCCACCGCCACCCCCCACTCTACCCCGGGCTGACCCTCCACAGTCACCGGGAATCGATCCCAGGCTGCCCGCCGCCCAGACAGCCAGGGGCTCAGCGCACAGAAGCCTGGCTAGGTCCAGCACTTCCAGCGCCTCATCTTGGCTTCCTCCCCATCGTCTCCACCTTCTTTCCCTCTCTTCTCTCCCGGCCTCCCACTCCCTTTTCTCCCCAACGGCTCCCGCCCCTCCGCCTTCCCCTCTTCCCCTCCAGCCTCTCCCTCCTCCTGTCTGAGCCGTGGCAGCTGCTTCCAATGCAGCGAGATGCACCAATTCATTCAGCCTCGCAGACTCTTTAAGGTCGTTACTAAATATATCAAGCAGAAGAAAAGGGTCTTTTTTCCTATCTCTGAGTAGGGAGTGTAAATGCCGGCCTTAGGATCGCAGCTCCTGCTCCCTGATCCCGTAAGGGAGGCAGCCCTAAGCGGCCTAACTCCTGAGTCCTGCTGTTAGCTCACGGGCAGGAGTGACCCCAGACCAAGGGAAGGGATGCAGCCCGGCGGGGTAAGAGGTGCCACCGGACTCCAAAAAATTAGGAATGACATGCACTTTTTATCTTCAAGGAGTTAAGCTGCTCTGTCGACCCCAAGAAGAATACAATTTAAACAATTTCTTTCAGAGTGATCTCTCCCCCTCTGGATGAATATTTTTTTCTTCTTCTTCATTTTTGAGGAAATTGGAAAGTGTTGAAAGAAGTCGAGGTGCCAGCCCTGTAGTCAGAATGCTATTCAGGTGCTCGAAGCAATGTTGTCTGGTGTTTTTCTGAGTTGTAGGCAGGTGACCTTGCAGCCGGGAGCATTAACCAGAGGTGCTGAGCACCGGAAGAGCCAGACTTGGTGTTGTGATCAGAAATGTACAACAAAGTTAGTCTCCTGTTACACAGCAGGGGGTGCTTGGCGGGGGCTGCTGGCAGGTCCTACTTCATTGCAGCTTCTGCTTCATTCCTCCCTTCTACACACTGACACGGGCTTCCTGGGTATCTCAGGGACTTCTTCCCTTCCTGCTGTGTAGGCAGAGCTGGCTGAGTAAGACTTAAAGAAACACCTCCTCCATGCAAAAATATCCTCTGCATGTAGTACACGGGCCCAGGGCTTAGAAATTCCTCAAAAGGAGATTTAAAACAGAAGCAATAATTTGTATTACACTTTTTTTTTTTTTAATTTTTTTTGAGGCAGGGTTTCTCTGAGGCTAGGTAGTTGTCCTGGAACTCACTCTGTAGACCAGGCTGGCCTCAAACTCAGAGATCCTATACCTCTGCCTCTGGGACTAACGGTGTGCGCCACCACTTCCCAGCCAGATCTTAAAGACAAAAATATGAGGTCACTAGAGTGACCAGGGTAGTCATTTGTTATTATAAATAAATAAATACACTCTTGATGACTTCAGGCACCAGAAAGGGGCGTAAGATCTCATTACAGGTGGTTGTGAGCCACCATGTGATTGCTGGGATTTAGAACTCAGGATCTTTAGAAGAGCAGTCAGTGCTCTTACCCGCTGAGCCATCTCGACAGGCCCTCGGGGCATTCATTTGTTACCTTTGGTGGTGAGGGGGATGGTTGGCATCCTTTGCTAATGTTATTTTTTTATTGCTGGGTGAGTAAAGTCCAAGAACAAATTTGAAATGTTGGTTAACTCCTTCCACCTTTATGTGGCTCCTGAGACTTGAACTTCAAACATGCTTAACTAGCTGAGCCATCTTGCCAGCCTGAGAATGGCTTTTGTGGGACATTGTGATGAGGTTGTCTCTCCAGGCAATTAGCACCTTGTCATTTTAGAAGTTAGATTAGGAGGAAGTTCATGAACCCTCAAACCCTATCCACAGTTCTGCTGACTTCTGGATGCGAGCCCCAAGACCAAGGAAGAAAGACTTCAGGCAACAGTAGCTCAGTAATTTCCCGGAGGAAAACTCCGCCGTGATGCTTAGAAAGTGTACAGCCATGCCACTCTGAATACCCCCAGTGTCATCCGACCTCAGAAGGAACAGAACCTTCTAGAAAAGTCACTGATGTAGCAGACCAAAAGGAACTCAGAGTAGGGGAAATAGCATGGATTCAATGCCTCAGAAGGTTCAGAGAACAAAAACTGGCAATTATTTATTAAATCAGACATCAGCAAGCTGTTGATGGTGATCTGGGAAACGCTTCAGGGCCAGAAGAGAAGAAAGCTCCCATTTTCCAGGCCAGGCTGGGAGGCAAGATAGCGGAGGGAGTGAGAAGCGGGCCTCCAGAACTTTAGCCCGAGCCCTGTGGGTGGGAAAAGGAAAGGCGATGCAAAGGTGGAATTGCTTTTGAGAAGGGCTGCTGAAAGCTAAGGGAGAATTCACCAGGCCGAAAGGGGGGTACAGGGAGGGTGGTGAGCACATTCTCACAGAGATGGTGGCTTCCCAGACCATGTGATGTTTGAAGCCAAAGATAATCTGCTGGAGTATGTGGGGATGGGGGGTTGGTGTGGAAGGAAGATAGGACCAGAAGCCAGGCAGGAGCCAGAGAGTACAGGGGATGAGGAATCACTTCAGCCTGTCAGCCAGTGAACAGCCGCTGAACAAATACAGTGTTTTTCTGTTTCTAAAAGTCAATCAAGCTCGTTGTAGGATTTTCCTTAAAATATAGATCACTATAAGGAAACACAAACACGTAATTACTGCTCACATTTTGCCACAGTACGCCTGTTACTCTTTTTTCCTATATGCTTTCATTAAATCAAAAGACACCCTCATTTGGGAGCTGAGTTTTTGTGCCACTAAGAAATGTGAAATTGTGCTTGATACAAGCCTTCCTACCAAGAAGGGGGAGACATGCCCCTTTTGGGTGGGTGGAAATGTGGTGATGGGGGAGGGAATCTGGCTCTTAGAATTGATCAAATTAGACTATGTAGGTTTCCTAAGTTTGAATTCTCATCATATTTCAAAGTTTCTGTCTTGCTTCATTCTGAATTATGCCACAAGGATTCCTCAAGTTATAAAAGTGTTTGTCGAGATAGGGTGGGTTTTTTTTTTGCATGTATATGTGCATATGTGTGTATAGGATCATGTGTTTGTGTGCATGCTGTGTGTACACTTGTGTGTCTATAGAGACCAGAGGTTGATAGCAAGTGTTTTTCTCAGTTACTCACCATCTTGACAGGAGCAATCATAGCTCCGTTGGACCCAGAGTTTGCCAAGTTGGCTGCTTCGGGACCTACAGTCTGGCTCCAGAACCATCTATCTTCTCCTAAATGCTGGAATTCCAGGCAGGGTTGCCACTCCCATTGACAATACCTTGGGTTCTAGAGATCTGAAGTCCTGACCTAATACCTGCACCACAAGCCTTTTCCCACTGAGCCATCCCCTCCCTGGTGAAAATGGTGTGCATAATTTTTGTTGTTGTTTCTCATATTTTACCCAGAGGTAAATGTATCCTACAAGCTAATCATTGACTATGGAATAATAAGATTTACCTTTGAAAAACGTGTATTATGTCTTCTCTGAGCCATGTCATAAGCAATGATGGACTTAAGTGTGGCTCTGTGTCCAATCCAGTAACTTTCTCTCTCTCTCTTCATATATATATATATATATATATATATATATATATATATATATATATACACACACACATATACACACACACTGTGGTAAAATACAACTCATAAAGTATATCATCATAGCCACTTGTAGACATTCAGTTCGGGGCACCGAGTACATCCTCCTGTGCTACCATTACCCCCATCTGTCGAGCCATTTTCATCTTTGCAAACTGAAACCGTAGGGTTTACTAAGGCCTCCTCACTCTCCTCGCCTTGGCCCCTGGCAGCTGCCATTCCACTGACTGCATGAAGTTGACCATCCAGTACCTGTTATTTGTGCACTTACACAGTGTGACTTTTATACTTGTGTGCAAGGCTTATTTATTTTGCTTTACCTAATGTCCTCGAAGTTCAGCCGTGTTGGGGTGTGGCTTATAACTTCCTTCCTTTCTAAGGCTAAGACTCCACTAGTGTGGACAGCACGCTTTGTTCATCTACTTATCTATCGCTGCACAAGTTTTTGTTTGAATTTTGCCTCTCTAGACTAGATTGCTAGTCACCAATCAAAAGGTATGAAGAACTTTAGGCTCTTTATACCTATCACCAGCTTGCTTTGTATAAATGTTTGACAAAGTTTTTTACATGACTGTGCCATTTTCATTGTATGGGTATGCATGTTAAAATTCAATTTGTTTTTTTTTTTTATTGTTTTTGTTCTTTTGATACTAGAAGTGCAGCATGATGCTGCTTTAACTTACACTTCATGCTAGTTAGGCTTTCCGCTGCTGTGAGGAGACGCCATGACCAAGGCAGCTCTTATAAGGACAACATTTAACTGGGGCTGGCCTACAGGTTACAAAGTTCAATCCATTCTCAACGAGGGAGGAGGCATGGCATCATCCAGGCAGGCACGGTGCTTGAGGAGCTGAGAGTTCTACATCTTCATCCAAAAGAAGTCAGGAGAAGACTGTCTTTAGTCATCTAAGAGGGGGGTCTCAAAGCCCACCCCCCGACTATGACACACCTCCTCCAACAAAGCCACGCCTACTCCAACAAGGCCACACCTCCTAATAGTGCCACTCCCTGGGCCAAGCAGATCCAAACCACCACACATTTCTCTGAGCATTTCTAATGAAGGTGAATATGAATCAATCTGTCTGTCTGTCTATATCTCCATTAGCTGTAATGAGTATCCTCTTTGTAGATTGTCTTTTTATGTCCTCTGATTACTTTCCTATTGAAGATGTAGTGTTTTCCTTATTGCTTTAGATGCACTCTTTATAGATGACTGATTAGGGCAATGATCACTAATATTTTGGCAGAGCCTCCTGTCTGTCCCAGGCACGATCTAGGCAAAGGACTCACTGCTTTGAGTCATCAGACAAAAACCCCGTCCTCATGGAGCCTGCATTCCAGTAAAGAAAAAAGACATCAAAGAACCCACGCAATCTGATGGTGTGCATGCTCAGGAGTTAAAACAAGGAAGTGGCTGGGGGGGGATCCCAAGAGGAATCTGAGCAAACCCCCCAAAAAGAAGAAAGGGAGAAAGGAAATCTCATGGTTATCTTCAGGTCGTGTCTGAGGAAAAGGTTGCATCCTGAGTGGACGCCTGGAGGCAGGAACACAGGAGCTGTCTCTAACAAGCACAGTAAGATAGAGCAGGTGAGGGAGAATGGGTAGAGCCTTAGACTGTGCTGGTCCTGGGGGCAGCTTGTCAGGCAGTTTCCACTGCTCACACGAAGAGGAGCTAACTGATTCCTTTCTGTTCTCCACTTGGAGCCTGGGAGCCCAACATGGGGCAGCTTCATCTCACACTACTTTGCTCATGAACAGAAAGCAGAAAGTCAAGAAGGCATGAGGCAAGAGGAAGAGGCCAACAAGGGGCAGGATGCAGACAGCCTGCTCTCCCAGTGACTCATGCAAATCTCCAAGAAGAGGAATCTGTCCATTTAATGGCTCTATCACTTCATATAGCTCACCTCCTCGTCCCACCACAAAGGCATTTCAACTTGAGTTGCAGAGGGGACAGACCCTAGCCAAACCCTAGCGGGATGGTGGCTCAGGCTTGGACTTCCTTCCGTTGGTAACAAGAGGACTAGTAGGCGAGGAATTTGGGGACAACAGCATTGTGACATGACTCACTTTAAAAACACCATTTTGATTTTCAGGTTGAAGACAGACTGAAGGGGTGGTGGAGAGATGGCTCAGTGGTTAAGAGCACTCGTTCTTGCAGTCGCCCTTGCAGTCGCCCTGTGCTCAATTCCCAGCACCCCCATGGGGACTCACAACTGCCCATAGCTCCAGTTCCAAGGGTTACAACAGCCTCTTCTGGCATCTGATGATTTGAGCAAAACACCCAAACAGATAAAATAAATATATAAATATTTTTTAATTAAAAAGAAAGAAAGAAATTAAACTAAAGGAACGGACAGAAAGCCAGCGGAGGGAACTGTTAAGGAGTTCTAGATAAAAGCAATGGCTGAGACCCAGGGCAGTAGTGTGTGGGAAATGGCCAGTGTGCACCGGTGGCTGGGGTTGACTGTACATGCTGATGGGTTGGGGGAGGGGTGAGAGGCGATGGAGAAAGGCTCCAAGTTTTTGGCCAGAGCACCTGGAAGAAGGAAAGACAGCAGGAGTGGATCCAGATGAGCGGTTGGAAGCTCAGTTTTTGACAAGTTAAGTTTGAAATGTCTATTAAACATTCAGGAGCGATGTCGAGAAGGCTGCTGGATATATGAGGCTGGAGTTCAGGGAAGAGGTCTGGGGTAGAGATATAAATTTAGGAGTTGTCAGTGTATAGCTGGTATTTAAAGCCCCAAGATACTGTGTGAGGTCACCAAGGAGTGGGACTGGATAGAACAGAGGAGATAGTTGCCCGGTGACTAAGCCAGCTGCCAATCTCAGGAGAGATTTAGACCCAAGGTGGCTTTAAAACAGTAACATGTACCAGGCTGGGAGTGTCATGGGTGGGGAGGAAAAGATGGGATCAGACCTTGGGTCTCAGATCAACAGCTTGGGAGATGCATTGATTTATCCCATTTCTCCTGAGCTGAGAAATTCTGAGGGCCTCCTATCAGGGCTTCCCCAGCAGGTAATGGTTAATGTCTCCGATTTCCATGGTTACATTTGACCAAAGATCAGCCAACTCTTTAATCTCAAGACTCATCACCAACAGGGCGGAGCACACTGGCAGCCCTTTGATACTGGCAGGGGGAAATGCAGACTTGGGAGAAAGAAAAAGAAAGGGAGGAAACGAGGCCCAACGGGAAGGTGGGGGCTGCAGTGACAGCCTTGTCCCTGTCTGCCAGCTCCTACTCCTAAGTCCTAACCATTAAGGGACTATAAGAGGGAAGAGCGTCAGACACCTTGGAGGCTTTGCCAGTTTATTTTCCCTGGTCCCCAAGACCCCTGAGCCAGGGAGACTCTGAAACCCTCTCCTGTCTCAATGAAGACATCCACCTCCAATAATCACTGTCTTCAGATTCGATCTAGTATTAAATAGTCATGAAGGGCCCACCCATACATGACTCCTCCCCTGTAGCTCAGATATATAGCCATGCTAAGAGCAGCCATATAATTTGTTACCTGATCCAGAATGCTTTTGATACTGGGGGACATAATGGGGATTTTTCTAATCACTTCCAGGGCAACAGGCACCAGTTTCGACTGAGACTATTCTGGGCAAATTCTAGCATTGAAACCACCACTGGTACTCCACATGATGTTTGGGAAATCTGGTATCAGCATCACCTAGGGAGACGATGTTAAAAACAAGAACTGGATGCCGCACTTCCCAAAAAACCCAGAGCTGTGTGTTTTCTCTATGCACGTGTACATGTGTGTGAATGTTTGCATGGCTGTGGATTGGGAATTATCTTCAAGATCACTGTGCACCTTCCATGAGACAGAGTCTCTTGCTAGCCTAAAGCTCACCAATTATTCGAGGCTGGCTGACCAGTGAGCTCCAGGGGTCCCTGTCTCCACCTCTCCAGAGCTAGGTAAACAAACACGTACCCAACACCCAAACATAAGAATTTTATGTGGGTTCTGGGGATCAAGCGCCAGTCTTAATGCGTGCAAGGCAAGCACTTTAATGACCAAGCTGTCTCCTCAGCCTCCACAGCCTGCATTTTTTAGTGCACACCCTGGTGAATTCTCGGGGTCCTCCATCTTTGTTTTTTACTCTGGCAGTGATTCATGGACAAGACTTTCTTGGAGAGAAGAAGTGAGGGGTCTCCTGTCTTGTGAGGAGTAGCCCTATTTCTAGCACCTTCTAAGATGGACTGGCGCTGCCTCCCCGGGCCACCTGACCTCACCCATGCTCAGGATTACCTGTTCCCTTCCCTTGGCCTCTCAGCTGACCCCCCTTTTTTTCCTGACGCGACTCTAAGCAGTGCACATAAAGAACTATCCTCCTGCCTGTGCATTCCCAAGATTCTCTGAGACAGTGGGGTTAGCTCCTCAGAGCCAACACCGTGCTAAGCACCCTCCCACCAGCCAGCAGCATTTTCCCTCATAATCCATTCTGACTGTCATCGGTGAATTTAAACCCTTTTGAGCGTCATTTATATTTTAAGCCTGTTTTCTCTTCTTTGGATTACAAACGCTGTAAATTTCCTACCTGTTGGCAGAGTTTCCTTCATTTTCCCCAAGTGCCAGCTCTTTCTCCTTCCACAGATCTCAGATATTTGAAATTAGAAAACCATGAATCCTCTTGGCAAGGCATGGATAGCGAAGATGTGCCTCTCCTTATATGGTCCTTCTGTCTGGAAGAGACCCAGAACATAGTTAAATTGACCTTCCTTTCCCAAGTCTCCCACCGTCTCTTGCCTTTCCTTACAGATGCCTGGCCTGCTTGAATATTCTCAGTTAGAGAGGACTCACTACATCTAGAGGCAACCAACTTTTAGTTGAATTCTTAGCACAATTCCCTTTTATGTTGTTTAGAAATTAGCCTGCCCCGTGACTGATCATGGGGTGATGGAGTTGGAGACATCAGTGTGAGCTCACATTTAGCCTAGTGTAGCTATAGATAGCTACCTATAGGGCTATTTAGATGTGCATTGTATGGGTTGTTATACATGCATGTAGTTCCTTCCTATCTCAAAGACCCTAAAAGCAACTGACACCCCAATAGTACCACGAACACCAGATCTTGGTTTATAATACTCCAACAAAAGAGCTAGGGATCCTAGAGAGATGGCTGAGTCTAGGGTTGGGACAGGAAATGTACAAGATGAGCTGGCAGTGTACAGAGGTGCCAAAGTAAGGAAGTGCTTAAAGTCTACACAGAAGGAGTGTGTCAAGGAAACATCACAAGAGAAACCAAAGATACCAAAAGACCTCCGGGGCACTCGGATTAATGAAGTGCTGGATTATAACCCTGTGGTGGTTTGAATATGCTTGGCCCAGGGAGTGGCACTATTAGGAGCTGTGGCCTGGTTGGAAGAGGTGTGACCCTGTTGGAGGAAATGTGTTACTGTGGGACTGAGCTTTGAGACCCTCCTCCTAGCTGCCTGGCAGACAGTCTGCTCCCAGCTACAGTTGGAGCAAGATGTAGAACTCTCAGCTCTAGCACCATGCCTGCCTGGATGCTGCCATGCTTCCTCCCGTGATGATAATGGACTGAACCTCTGACCTGTAAGCTAGCCCCAATTAAAATTGTCCTTTATAAAAGTTGCCTTGGTCATGGTGTCTCTTCACAGCAATGGAAACCCTAACCAAGACAAACCTGAAGTATAAAATAAATATCAATGAATCTCTACTGATATAAATAAATGATTGCATAGATAAGTACATGGGAAAAGATAGATAAATCTCCCATGTAGAATTCAAAATAACTCATGTAGATACTCTATCTTCGAGAAAGTGAAACATAACCTGCTACACATAGGCTCTGCATAGTGAGTATTGAAGGGACAGTTTGACCACACCATGAAAAACTCAACAGTCCAAATGATCAAAGCTAACATCAACAAAACTAAGACATGAGCTTTGGACACAAAGTGCTTAGATGACACATTGCCTTTGAGTTCATCCTCTTCCAACCCATTAACAACAGTCTAACTATGAGATGAACATCAAGAGACATTCCAAAAAATGCCTGACCAGTACTAGTCAGAACTGTCTAGATCATCAAAGCCAGGACCTCCTATGACAGTGAAGTGACAGTGTGAAAACCCAACATTTGAATGCGATGTGACCCAATAACCTGGATGGCAGGAGGCTGGGTGTGCTGGGTACACTCTAGGGAAATATGAGTAAAGTCTAAGCATTAGCCAATCATAATAGCTCAGTTTGGTTCAGTAACTATGACAGATGTAGCATTCTGATATAAGATATTGACAATAAGGAAACTGAATGTGGCATATCTGAGAACCCTCTGTAATATGTACACAATTTTTCTATAAATCTAAGACTATCCTAATCTAAAAAAAAAAAAAAAATTATATGAAAAAGAAAATCGGCTTTTCTTACCTACATACAGGGTTTGAGTCTATTCCTGGTTTAAAACGATGGAGAAATGCCCCAGGCCAGCTGTGTTCCTCAGTTTCTGGTGCTATAGCAAACAACCAAGATAATCAACTTACAATATGGTAAGGTGTGTGTGGCTCACATTTCGGCTCTATTCATAACTGGTTGGCCCCACTACTTTGGCCTTTGTGCATGACAGGGTCCGATAGCAAAGCAAAGCCCCTCACCTCATCAGCCGGGGTAGGGACATGGGGACAGTGAGGAAGGGAGCCTGAGCCTCGGGAGCCCCTTCAAGGACAAACCCCTAATGATCTGAACAAACCCTGCTAGGCCCTGCTCACTGACCATTTCATTAGGTCTCGCTGCTGTCTCCCCTGGAACCATAGCTTCAAACATGAGACTTTGGGCCACTTGTGATCCAAACTGTAACAATAGGTCATCCCCGTGTCCTCAAGGACACTTCCCAGTGGCAGCCTTCAGAGTCACCTTTCCTTTGCCTCACCTGTCATCCAGCCTCCATGTCGGGGCTTCCATCTACCTCATCAGATCCTCTGAGAGTCGTTTTTAATATTTGTCACTGACCAGCTCACCAGTCTGACAGCTGCCTACGTCGACTCGCTGAGGAGCCAGAATTGAACCCAGTACTCTGAATCCAGTTAGCAGGAAGTAAAGGGAAAGAGAACCTGGGAGGGAGGGGAGGGATAGAGAGGAGGAGAGAAAGAGAGGGGAGGAGAAATAGGAGAGGGGTGAGGAAATTTCTGGAATAGTGAGCATTCCAACATTGGGAGTATTTGAGGATGGTTGGCAGCCACAATGCAAGGGAAGACTTGAATAGAATTGAATAAAATTGAAAGACTAGATGGAACTGACTTGAGATTAAAAACCAGTTCAACCCACTGCTCGTTGTCGTAGTAGGGCACTTACGTACCTTTGCCTCAGTTTCTTTATGTTTAAAATAAGGATAACAGTGGGTCTTCATAAGGTTAGGGAACTAAGCGACCTAATATGTGCAAAGGTCTTGGCACACATTTGTGGTGCACAGTAGGTTCTACATAAATGTTTACTATTACTTCCAGTTGTTTTGGTGTTTGTCCTGAATCCCAGTAGAAGGCACATCATGACTCACTCCTGACTCTTGATTCTCCTTTGGGTCTCTGCTCTGACATCCACCATTGGCTTCCTCTCTCAACCTTATGTCATCTGCACATTTGATCAGTGAGCCCATCAGAGTCCCCTTCTAAGTCATCTGTGTGGCTACTCAGCAGACAAAGGTAAAGAGCAGAGCCTGGTGGCAAGTGTGATGCGCTGATAAAGCCACCGCTCCTACCAGCTCGGCTGGTGTGAGGCCAAGTGGAATGAAATTGCCTCCATCTCCTAGCACCAGATTCCTCCCACCACAAATCACGACAAGCGCCTTACAAATGCTAATGACCAACTGTCTTTGGCTTTAAAGATGATCGTTTCAGGAGCGTCGGGGTAAAATGATGGGCTCGGTAGTTACCGAGAAAGAAGTTAGAGGTGCTGGCATCCGAACTTAATTAGACACCTGTGCTCTTTATACAGCCTGATAAGGTCAGGCAAATACATTCAGCGTTGATAACATTATCAGCGCAGCATGGTCCGCAAGGCTTGCCAAAGTCGATACGTCAAGATTTCGTGGCTGGGAACATGTGGCTTCTATTCACACTCAGGCTTGTTGCTTACGTGCCAACAGCTGGCACCACATCTGGAAAGGCTGTTTCTGCTGTGGTTTCTTTTCTCCTATGAGTATTTTATGGGACACCCCACCCCACCTCAATCCTTTCAAGAGAAAAGGGTTCATTTATCCATATTCCAATGGCCTGTCAGGCAGCAGCCCTATGCATCCATCCACTGCAGGCAACCAGTACAAATAAGAGTAGCCCCGGCCCTGGCGCAGCAGTGGTCCTAAAACTGTTCTGTGCAGACCCATCAGAGGGGAGTGGGGTGCTTGAAGAAGAGGCATCATCAGCTATACTCCAAGCCTACTGTGTTAGAACTGGAGCTAGGAGTGCATGGCCTAGTGTCTACATTCCTCACAGACCCTTAGAGCATCTGATGCAAGAGACAGTAACCTAAGGGCTCAGAGACCCACTGAGCCTGGAGCACATGCACAGTACCCGATCACTAGTGTGACTGGCAAGGGTTTGTTTGCTTTGTTCTTGTTTCTTTTCCTCCACGAGTGAGCAACAGAGCCACTCTAGATGGCTGTCAGTTCTCCAGGCTGGAGAGCAGACAAGGTATGCCAGAACGAGGGATGATCTTAGACCAGACAGATCCCTGGTGTCTGGTGACTAGTGACTAGAAAGGGTACAGCAAGGACATCGAGATCTGCCTTTGAAATGACAGAGCTGGTGGCACGGGCCAGCTGACAACCCGAATTTTAACCCCAGTAGAAGGTGAGTGAGAACTGATACCCCCAAGTTGTCCTCTAACCTCCATACGTACACACGTATTCCATAACGTACGTGTACTCACACACATCCTACATACACCCACATCCACATAGAGACCTCTCTCACACACACAAGTAATAAATAAAATAAAACTAAAACGGCATGCATGAGCCCTGGAGACACACACCTGGATTTGTATTTCGGCTCATCCTTTACGCCATCTGTGTGTCCTGGGGCAGCTTTGCACAACCTCTCTGAGCTTCCGCATCTTCCTCTGCGAAGAGAAACTACCTGTTCATGCCTCGCAAGCCTGAGAGATTTCAAATTTAAAAAAAAAAAAATTGCACAGTGTTTACCAAACTTCTTGAAGTGGTGAAAAAGACCCCTATTGGTCAGTGGTTCTCAGCCTGTGGGTCACAAGTCCTTTGGGGGTTGGAGGGACCATTGCACAGGGGGTTGCATATCAGAGAGCCTGCATATCAGATGTTTACATTACAATCCATAACAGTAGCAAATTACAGTTAGGAAGTAGCAACAGAAATAATTTTATGGTTGGGAGGTCACCGTAACATGAGGAACTGTATTAAAGGGTTGCAGCATTAGGAAGGTTGAGAACCGCTGCTCTAGGTACTAGTAAACATAGTGGCCAACAATAAACAAGTAATAATCAGACAGATATTATCCTACCATATTGAGAGTGTACTTCTTCAGTGCCTAGGGCCCCACATATATTAGGCTCGGGCTCCACCACTGACCTATATCCACAGTCTTCTTTTTATTTTTTTTATTTTGATAGAGTATCTCAGTAGGTTCCTTACTCGGGTCTTCAGTTCCTTAAATAGCCCACACTGGCTTCAAACCCCCTCCCCAGATGCTACAATTACAAGCCTGTGTCACCCAGCCCACCTCTACTTCATTTTCATAGGTCCTCAGTAGCTGTCAGTTTTAAAAATCAAGATCACCTTTCATTTACATAGTCTGTAGAATTTATTGTGCACCTACTATGTGACAGGCTGTGCCAGCATCAAAACTGATACGATTTGTATTCTAGAAGATCAGCTTCAGGGACAAGGGAGGGGCTGAACTGAAGGGCAAGAGATTCTTACTAGTTGTGATCATTCAAACCAGGGGTTCTCAAAAATGGGGTGTGTACCAGAAAGGCTCGGTGGACTTGTTTAAAATATCTTTATTTTAAAATATATTTCTCAAGCTCCATCCTAAGTTCTCAACTAGACAGATTCCTTTTCAAACTTTCTCATTCTAGAAGTCCCAGATGGGGCCTGAGAAATAAGGATTATAACAAGCTTACCCTGATGCTGGTGCACCTAATCAGGGGTCCACACTTTGACCCCAGAAGCATGGTCCAGGTATAGACGTAAGAGCGACCACCGCCAGCCAGGGAAAGGGGAGATGTCCATTCTAAGCAAGGCTTTGAGGTGGGACAGACCAGAAAGGGTGACAGACTCCAATGCTCAGCTGTATCTGAGCCTGTGCCCCAAGTGTGCCAGACCCTGAGTATCCCACATGCTCTTAGGGCCCCGTGGACCTGCCACCTGGAGAAAGTAAGAGGTGCCATAGAGTAGTCCTGGCCATGCGTTTGGAATTGGTCCTGTGGCCCAGCAAGGACTGGCTTCCTGGGATAGTCCCTTTCATCTCCTTGCTTGTTCAGAGAAAGCTTCCCCCTTTTCTCTTCCCTTCCTCTTTCTATTCTGCTCCTCCTGGGGAGCTGATAGCGTCTAGATGTGCAGGGACCGTTCCGCAAGAGTGCCTGAGGTGTGTATTGAATTTTGGTCCCGGATCATTTACTGCGTGGTGACAGAGAGCGTGTGTGTTGTTTGGATTCATGTGTGACTCTCTATCTTTTCTGTTTTCTGTACTGCAAGGCGATAGAACCCAGCTCTCAGCTAGCCCCCTGTATATGACGTCCTGATCCTCACGGCATGGCCAAATCTTTTGTGAAGCCCAGTGGAAAATTAGAACATTTACGCAGGCCTTCAGAGCATCTGTTTCATTTAGAGCTCCCCACAACCCAAGTTGTTACTGAATTAAACATTGAAACAAACAACAATCAATAGCCTAATAATATTATGCTCTGAAATGTGTCCTTTAATACCGACCGTGAAACTCTCCGAGGGAGGAATGAGTCTGTGCGTGCACTAAATGGTGATCTACGTTAATTCCTTTACAGCTGCTAGCTCTGAAAAATGGTTCCCGGTGTTTCTTACTGGTGCAGGGCCCTCTTTTTCTGTGTGTCACAGCGTTCTCCTGGGAAGCTGGCCATGATCTGCTCTGCTTGGGAAGACTGCTTTGGAGACCCCTGCCTTCTCTTCCCTTGCTCTGGCCTAGACTGTTCACTTAGAAACGGACAGAGAGACCCAGACCCTGCCTTTGTGATGTGACACCAATGTGCTGTTGGGTGCAGGAAACAATGTATGTAAAGACACCACGTCGGGGAAGGGAATTCTCCCAAGCTCGGTGATGTCCCATGGCTATCGGGGAAGTGCCTTCTGTCCTTTGAGTGAGACTACCAAGGATAGCAGCCATAAAAATAACAAAGATGATTGACATAAGGAATACCTGAGCATTGAGTAAGGAAATTAACCAGCTCTCTTTAATATTATGTTGTATCCTAGCACAGACCCATTCCAAGGAAAGGCGGTTCAATATCTAGAATATCAGCATCTCTAAAACAGTAAGGAATCTCTCTGTCTCTCTCTCTCTCTCTCTCTCTCTCTCTCTCTCTCTCTCTCTCTTTCTCTCTCCCTCTCTCTCTCTCTCTCTCCCTCCCTCTCTTTTCTTTTCCTTTTTGTCATTGTGAGTATTTTGGTTATGGTTTTGAAATAGGGTCTCATATAGCCCAGATTCACTTTGTATGTATTTGAGCAAATATTGGGATTACAGTCATGCAACAGCATACCCAGTTTTATATGGCACTAGGGACTGAAGCCAGAGTTTCATGCATGCTAGGCAAATATTCTATAGGCAAGCTACTTCACCAGCCATGAGGATTTTCATCACCACCCTCGGGGGAGGAGAGCTGGGCTTTCCTAGTGCACTTGGCCTTTGGGCTTTTGAGGCCTCGTGGAGGTTGATAAGCTCTACATGATCCTGTGCTTCGCTTTATATACAAAGTCCCTCTTTTCTGTTCTCACCAACCTCAGACCCAGGCTGCTTATTCATATCTCCTAATACTGTGGACATTATTGTCTAATTCAATTATATATCAGAAAGTTTAAACATATAATTTTGTCTACATTGGTCCAATGGCCTAGATACAACCTCCTAATTTTGGACCGTCCATGGTATTTTCCCTAATTATTCAAGTCTCTGACCGAGTTGGCGGTATTCTACTGGTTTGGTGTATGGGTGAGAGAAACAGCGGAGGTGGTTTCAGGGCGGGACACAGTACGAATGAGAGTGAAATCAGAGCTTACAGTTTCTCTTGCTTCCATCCCCTCCACCTGGACTGCCAGGAAACACAGCCTGGGGCAGAGGAGGCGCATGTCTGGTCATCTGAAATAAAACTCAAACACAAGATGCCTCTTAATAACTTGTGGTGATCTCAGAAAAAATGAGGCAGTCAGAGGGACAACAGACAACGGATTTCAAACAGAGGAGAAAAAAAAAGACATAATGATTAAAGAGCAGTCAGTGGCTTCAAACTAATGGCTTATAAAGGTCTAAGACTCTGAAGCATCTTTGGAAGCAAGCACTGACCAGCTAAGGCTCATCTGCACCCAGCTACTTTCCTTCCCATATGTGGAAGCATCTGGCTAGTGGGCTGGCAGGACGCTTTTATTTACTTTCCTGTTTGTGAGGCAGTTAACAGTCTCCCCAGTCTTTGTCGCACTGAATATGCTGGCCTATAAGTAGGAATGATCGTTCTCTTAGCTAAAATCCTGTCCCAAAGGCTGATTCAGGACCCAGAAGGAAGGTCCCAGCTAGAGCCTTGTCTCTTCGAACCCATTTCCATCAGGGACTTGGCTGGACTTGAGAGGCATGGCCATCAGAATTGAAGGTAGCAAATGAAAGCCTGAGATGGAAGAATAAGAGTTCAGCTTTCGAAGGGGAGAGGTTTTTTTTTTTTTTTTTTTTTTTTTTTTTTTTTTTTT
>NW_022196904.1:173502129-173503521 GCF_008632895.1 Mastomys coucha | reverse complement strand
TTTACGTGAGCCCTTCTGTTATCTCAGATTCCTACCTGCGTGCACAGAAACCATCATGGAAATGTGCCATAGATCAGGTAGCAGACTGGGAGTGTGTAGAGACACCTATTCACCGTTTTCCAAGTGGGAGCTTCCTTTGGCTTAGAGGATGGCAGTGGAGATATGATGTCTCCTCCTCTCTGCAGAGATAGACCTGAGTGTGTGGTGCTGTGGCGATAAATGCTGAAGATTATTGAGCATCTGCTATGTGCCAAGCAGGCGGTCCAAAAAAAAGTCACAGCAGCCTGAAACTGCTATCCTTAGAAAGACCTGCTGGCAAGGTTGGCCTCTGGCTGGTGTCTGGAAACTTGGCTTTGGGGGTATTCCCCACCACCCTCCAAACAGATATGCTTGGTGCACCAAGCCTAAGCTGCTGATCTAAACAACGTGGTTTCTGTTGAACCTTAGCTTTCCTTCTGGGAGACAGGCTGCTTTGTATGTGCGAGGCACAGAGTGCCTGTGGGACCAGCCCCCCAATAAAAACCCCAGGCACTGAGTCTCTAATGAGCTTTCCTGGTGGACAGCATTTCACACGTGTTGTCACAACTCGTTGCTGGGGAAATTAAGCGCTGTCTGTGTGCTCTGCAGGGGGAGGACGCTTGGAAGCGAGTGCCTGGTAACCTCAGACTCTCACCCACGTGCCTTTTCTCTTTGCTCATTTTGCTTTGCATGCTTTCGATACATCTTAGCAATCAGTGGGATTCTAGGCTGAGCCTTAAGTGGCCTCTAAGCAAATCATTGAACCTGGAGTGGTCTTAGGGACTCCTGGTCCACAGGCATTTGGCTCACAATATTACACACTTCTTTTTTATTCTTAGACCGTTTCACATGTATACAATGAAATATAATCATATGCTCCCACTACTTCCCCTGCTTCAACTCACTCCAGATGACACCACACCTCTCTCTCTCAACTTCTTGTCTCCTCCTCTTCCTCTTCCTCTTCCTCCTCTTCCTCCTCTTTTGTTATCACTAAGCCTTATTTGCACTGCCCATATGTACATGCATACAGAGGGTGGGAAACTGACCACTGACCACACCCTCAAAGAAAAATGATATCCCTTCCCCAGCACCAATCAACTGCCAGCGGCTCCTCTGAATGGGTGGGGCCTAGAGAGTCCCTCCCCCACCTGTGTGGGAACTTTGGCTGGCTGGATCTTGTGTAGGTCTTGCGCAGGTAACTTACGCTGATTGAGTTCGTGACTGTGACACGCACATTCTTTTTATGGCCAATTTGCACATAGGATCTGTGACTCCTACTAGACACAAGACTTGACTCTTTGATACCTCAAGTGGCTTGCTGCTCTGTGTTACCCCAAGAGGCTTGCTGCTCTGTGTTACCCCAAGAGGCTT
>NW_022196904.1:173481668-173502119 GCF_008632895.1 Mastomys coucha | reverse complement strand
GCTCTGTGTTACCCCAAGAGGCTTGCTGCTCTGTGTTACCCCAAGAGGCTTGCTGCTCATTGACATTCTTGGTTGTATACTTAAGTGGAAAGTATACAACCTGCTGTCCTCAGATTTCTGGTGTCCCCCGCCCTGAGTGCCCCAGCTCCCTTCAGTGTCTTTAGGGATGAGAATAAACTTCTGGATGACCATGCAGAGCAGCAGGGTTGGAGTAGTCAGAGCTTTTTAGGGCCCGTGGAAATTACTCTTGTTAGTTTCAAAGAAGCTCTTTCCTGCCCCTCATTGTTGCTATCTGCCCCTGCAAGACCAAGCAGTTGTTGCTTCTGGCAAAGAAGGTATGTCTGTGCCAGATGACTAGAGACGAGGGCTGAGTACCAGCTGAGGCTCGCCTGGTGGCTTCCTGCCAGTCACCCCTTCCTTGTCCCTTAAGAAGAAAAGGGGCATGCAACACCAAGAGCAAACTCTGCAATAAACCCTGGCCTCTGACTGGTAATGGTGTGTCAGTCAGCACTGTGTCATCGTTATAACAAATGTTCCACGGGTGGGATGGCAGAGCTGGAGGGAGGACGGCTTGTGAGGATTTCTGGCCTTCCTGCTCAGTTTTGCTGTGAACCTAAACTGTTACAAAATAATAAAATATATTTTCTAAATAAAAGCATGTTGTAACCCTTGCAACTGTGAGTTGGGGTATGCACTGAGACGGACACTCTCAAATGGGTGAAACGGGTGGCCAATTTCTAAATTACCTCTCTCTCTCTCTCTCTCTCTCTCTCTCTCTCTCTCTCTCTCTCTCTCTCTCAAATGCACTGAAATGTCTCTGCCGGAGAAGAAATCGTCCCCTTTCTTTGCCAACTGGCAAGTGATGGGCTAATCTTCTCCCCAGCCTGAGAAGGTACAGAACACCCAGTTCTGTCTTGAACAGTATCTTCACCTAAAATGCCCTGAGGATGAGAGAGCCAGAGGTTTTCTGGTAGGAATGACCCTGCAATGGACATTCTGTTTCCAGAAGCCTCTCTCCTACTAGGATGAACCAAAGCCCTGACAGAGATGGGAAAGGTGAGGAAGGAAGGGGCCTTGTAACCCTGGGGTGCTATAGGCACAGGGGCAGGGGACTTTGGGGGACCTGTCCTGGTACCTCCAGTTGGCATAGGAAGTGGTAACCATTACCTTCCCGTTTCTCAGCCACCACCTCACCCACACCCACCAAACACAATCTCCTAGAACATGTTCCCTCCTAACATAGCAGACACAGACAGTGCCAGGGATCAGCTCTCACTAGTTCAAAATGCATCGTCCCCGGAAGACCAAGGCAGGCAACAACCAGGTGATGAGAAAAGCAAGAGAAGTATGATAAACCCACAAGCCTGGGTTTGAACTGGGGTGGCTTTGATGCCTTTCAGCTGTGCGACCTCAAGCAAATTACTTAACCTTGCTCCCTCATCAGGAAACATGAGCCACACAATGGTTCCTACCTTACAGAGTGTGAAAATTAAATTAGATAATTCAGCTAGAGGCCAGATGGCTCATAGTAGGTCCACATTAAATATCGACCACTGCTGTTGCTACAGCTGTTAGAGTTGCTGCTGTCATTACTGATAGAGCTGGGAGAAGCCCACAGTCTCAGGCACTCAGGGAAGGAACCCCTCTTTTATTTCCATTAATTAATTTATTTATTATCTTTACATCCTGATAGCAACCCCCTACCCCTACTCCATACCCTCCTCCTCTGATAATGGGGAGCCCCCCCCCCGGGTACCAATCTATCAAGTCACTGCAGGACTAGGCACATCCTCTCACACTGAGGCCAGACAAGGAAGCCCAGTTAGGAGGACGGGATCCACAGGCAGGCAACAGATTTAGGGACAGCTCCCACTCCAGTTGTTGGGGGACCCATATGAAGACCAAGCTGCAGATCTGTTACATGTGTCGGGGTCCAAGTTCAGCACACATATTCTCTTTAGTTGATGATTCAATCCCTGGGAGCCTCCAAAGGGTCCAGGTTAGTTGACTGTTGATCTTCCTGTGGAGTCCCTAGCTATCCCCTCTGGGTCCCTCAATCCTTCTCCAAAGTTCTTCCATAAGACTCCTGAGCTCTGTCCAATGTTTAGCTGTGGGTCTCTGCATCTGTTTAGGTCAGCTGCTGCATGGAGCCTCTCAGAGGAAAGTTATGCAAGGCTCCTGTCTACAAGCATAACAGAGTATCATTAATAGTGTCAGGGATTGGGTCTTGCCCATGGTATGGGTTTATAGTTGGGCCAGTCGTTGCATGGCCATTCTCTCAGTCTCTGCTTCATCTTTGTCCCTGCACTTGTAGGCAGGACAGATTTTGGGTTGAAGGTTTTGTGAGTGGGTTGGTGTCCTAATCTCTCCATTAGGAGACCTTCCTGGCTACAGGAGGTGGCCACTCCAGGTTCCATATCTCCCATTGCAAGAAGTCTCAATTCATTTTATGTGATCCCCTTCCCTGCCACCCCTTTCTACAGCTCCCTCTTACCTCTCTCCTGCCTCTAAGAAGTCTATACACACAAATGCACACACATACAACCACATAACCACAGACACACACACACACAACTACATACATACACATACACACACACACACACACACACACACACACACACACACACGGATATCACATACATTCTTGACCTCTTTGGAACATTGCCTTTTCCAGCCCAGCATGGTAATGTATGCATTTAATCCTAGCATTCAGGAGGCAGAGGCAAGTGGGTGGATCTCTGAGTTTGAGGTCAGCCTGGTCTACAGAGTGAGTTCCAGGACAGCCAGAGCTACATAAAGAGACCCTGCCTCAAAAGAAAGAAAGGAACAAACAAAGGAGCAAGCATGGCTTTATTTATTTATTTATTTACTTATTTATTGGTCTTCTAAAGAGATCCTCTCCCCTCTATGTGAGGACCTCTTTCTTGGTGCTTCCCTGTGGGACACCTCCATTTCTATCACCCCGCCATGCTACTGTCCATGAGGGAAATGGCTGAGATCCTATTAGCTTTGTCCTTTTAAGGAGCCTAAACAGGGGGTCAGACCCAGAGAATCCTTTGTGTTTTGGGGGTGGTGATGGTGGGTTTGTTGTTTTGCTTTGTTTAATTACCAGTTTTGCCATTTAGAACATTTCTGTTTAATGGCGAGGATAAAGCCCTTTCAAGGAAAAAAAAAAAAAAGATGCCAAGCTCAAGCAGTCGCAATCCGTTCCCAAGAACACAGGAGAGGGACTATGCATGGATGGGGTGCAGAGCCTCCAGAGAAATGCAAATCCCAGCCTGAGCCATGAACTGTCACTTTGTAGCTAAATGACCCTCTGGAAGTCACTTGAGCTCCTATACCTCATCTGTAAAAAGGGATAATAGGTTCATTTGGGGGAATGTGAGAACATGCATATGAAGTTCTTAGCCCCGTGCCTGGCAGGCAGTAAGCAGTCAATACATGCTAAGCTGTCATTATGATACATTCTAAAACTCAATCAGAGTCTGTGCTCCAAGCAGCTGTTTGGGAGTAGAGCGGAGGGTTTGGTGTCAGTCAGCCCTGCCTCCCGGAGCTCATGGGTTGCATCTAATCTAGAAGCAAGGGTAATTGGGGGCCCTTCACAGAAGCATGCTCACTGCCCTCTGCCACTTGGATGGCCCCTCCTGGTGAGCTGTGCTTGGCCACTGAGATTTCAGTGGCCTACTACAAGGTCACTAGAAGCCCACAGATGTGAGCAAATGAACATTTGCAGTTATCAAAGACATCCAGAGAGTCTCATGTCTCCCCATGGAGTCATGACTTAAGTCAGTCATCACAGCCATTTGGAGGATCCTGTTGAAGGCCTTGGCTGCATCTTGGATGCATCAGCACACCCCCATCACATAATGGGACCTTCTGTGCAGTGTGGATGGCAGCTCCCTCATCTGCGAGATAGGGACAGTGACGTTGCACACCTTTGCCCAGGGCTGCTAGTCGACTCTTATGGAGGCTATGTCGCTGGAAACAGCTGGACCCACCTGTTCTGAATGAAACTCTTCACTTCCCAGAAGTCCCAGACTGAGAATCAGGGGAGATGAACAGTGGAAGCATGCACAGCCAGCGAAGATGGGGGGAAGGCGTCCATCCGTCCGTTGCTGAGTGTGTTTTAAGCAACCTAGGTGCATTGTCTCAGTCACTTCCCCAAGAACCCTTCGAGATGGAGATTATCATCACACAGTTGAGAAGCAGGATACTCAGAGACACCGGGTAACTTGCTCAAGGACACAGAGTTGGGGGAAAGCCAGTGAGGAGATCCATGCTCAGTATTCTGCTTGCAGAAATGGGGCTCAAAGAACCCTGGATAGTGGGATGTGGAGAGCTGGGCTCTACAGACTTTTATATTCTCACTAAAACACTTTGGAATAAAAAGAAAATCTTGCAGACAAATCAGGAGGGTAGAGCACGTGACGGAAGCTGGTCCGGGATCTCAAGTACTTCTCATCTTCCTCAGGCTCTCAGGTCTGGAGCAGCTTCTGGAAGCCTTGAGGGGTGCAGAGAACATAGACCAGAGCCCTTGGGAGGAAGGTGGACTTTGGGGCTTGTTCCTCTTTGTAGAAGGGAAAGTCAGTGGCTCACCAAGTGTCAGGAAGACCCAATATACCCATGCAGCAGCATCTCCTACCCAGCTGTTGCTCTTATAAGCCTGGCTGAAGCATTTTCCAGGAAAATAAGTGTTAGTCCAGAGCACGGTGACTGGAAAACCCCAAAATCTACGTCTACTTTCTGGTCCATGCAGCCTGGGGAACGTCACTGTAGGTTGCAAAAATGTGACAGCACTCATGACTTTAGGAAGAGTTTATCTTCAAATGATGTTTCCATAAACCAAGCAACACTGTAGCCACCAATATGGCATTGGGGGCAGGCAAAGCCTTGGCTGAGAATACCACGAGGCCAGCCCCTTTCTTTCAGACTTCTGGTCACCAATGCTATGGGAGGAAGCATTACTATGCCGAACCACTCTGGTCTTTGGTTACAGCAGCCAGCAGATTGATACAGGTCCCTGCTCCTGTATGACACCCCTGTATGATATGAAGAGGAAGAACTAGGGCATGTCCCAGTGCTCTTGAAATACTACATCAAGGGTGCCCGCCTCACTCCTTCCCACAGTGAGCAAGGTCGGACAAGGACCCACTCTGCTCTCTGGCGGCACTCGGAGCAGAAGCTAGGTCACCACTCAGATCTTCTGACTTCCCCCTAGTCTCAGCTCCTGCAGCCACAGTGGCAAGTCAGTTATTTGTAACACCCAGATTGTCATTTCTGACAACAAGGCCGCATTTATCTGTTGAGTCTAATGATCGTGCGGACAGGAGCCTTATTTGCGCTGTCACTTTCTGCTTTATCACCATCTCCATCCAGGCCTGTGGGGGACTCTCCAGATGAGCAGTAATGCCTCCTAGACACCATGCCTGCTACAGGTCCTCTCTCTGAGACTCACATCCCTAGCAGTATTTTTGAGGCGGGGGAACAGTGCCAAGTTAAGTCTGTGCTGTTGCAGTACAACCAGGAGCTCTGGAGGACTAAGGTCCAACATGGTGCTCCTCAACTGCGGAGATGTCCCTCCCAAGGTGCCTGCATAGCCTTGGCACTGCGGGGACTTTTCCATAGCAGCCATCTGGCTCTGATTTTTCAGCTACACCTCCAGAGAATTTGCCAGAGGCACAACATAAAAAAGCTATAACTCAGCTTTTGTGAGTATTTTGGGGTGAGGGGGGGATTCGTGGGGGTTGGACACCACACCGGCTGAGAAGGTGTCACGTGCTCCTTCTGCACCCATTCGTAGAATGTGGGGAAAGTTCTGCCAAAAGGAATCCCTAATCTAGTTAAAATGTCAGCTTAGGAGCAGGAAGAAAAGAAGACAGAGTGACTGTAGGGAAGGAAAGCTCTAACTGGAAGCTGGAGAAGCCAAATTCAGGCATCAGCCTGCCACTTTCTAGCTATGTGACCTGGGCACATGACTAGCCTCAGGCTTAGTGTGACATTTAAGGTGGGGAGGTAAATGACGGTTCTACTTTCTTGCTAAAAAGACTAAGTGTGGGGAAACAAAATGATATGTAAGAGTCTGGCTGGGCCTGGGAGTGGTGAGGATGGAAGGCCATGTCCTGTGCCTCTCTGGCTCTATGTTTTGAACTTCAGGGTTGGGTCTAGATATCCCATAATAAACACTGTCCCACTGAAGGACCACTATTGGGAGCCCGCTCCCTTCTGGCCATTTATTGAGGCTACAAATCATCAGAGACGTCCAGGCAGACTCTGTTCTATGCCGTCTCATCTTTGCTTGTCACACACTGAATTTCAAACGATGCTGGCTGGTCTCTCTTATCTCGAAGAGAGTGCTATGGTCTGAATCCTTTTCTTTCTAAAGGAACTAAATGCACACATCACAAGGAGAAGAATGCTCGTGCCATCCCAAAGGACAGAGCGCTCGCAGATGCCCAGGCTTGATCTGACCCTTACTGAACCACAGCCACTGGATGTGGGTCTAGTTTCAAAGCGCAGGTCCACATGGTCCTTGAAAGGGTTGTGGGTACAAAGAGGAAAAGGCTCGTGAAATAAGTCACTGTGCTCCTGTCTGCTAAGAGCAGGACACCAGGGTGGCTGATCCAAGCCTGGGCTCCATCCAGTGACTTGAAAGAACAAATGGTAGATCCAAGTGGGAATTTTTCTCATCCCCAGGACTAGGAAGGATGAAGACAATGAGTTTGTTGTTCTCTACCCTGAGGGAGGACATGTATTCACAAGTGTGGGAGGGAAACTCAAATGCATTGTGAATTGTGAATTAATCAATAATATATCCTTCTGGGTATTCACACCACACCGCTTGTTTTGAGCGTGTTCGACTGCAGCGTTGTTGCTATAAATGACTAAATGGCAGAGACAAGCACCTTCCGGGTCCTTCTGTGCTGGCCTCGGAACACTGTGTGTTAGTTAGTTCTTAAAAGAGGTGGGAAGGACTGGAGTAGGCCGCACATCTTGGTGAACGTAAAAACCACCTGGAGGATGTTTAGAGCACGCTCTCCAAACAGATTCGGTTGCTGGGGCGGCATTCAATCTGGGCCTTGTGTTTCTCACTAGTTCCTGGGAATTTCAAATGGAAGCATCTGTGGTCTGCTCTTTAGGTACACTGATCCAGAGCAGCCCTCCTGAATTTTTTTTTCATCCTTTTAATTTGTATGCTTTCATATGTGTAAGTACGTATTTGCGTGGATGCGTGTGCATGTGTGTGACATGGGGTAACCAGAGCTCTACTTCAAGTGTCATTCCCCACCTTGTTTGTTTGAGACAGCCTCTCTCTCTTTGTCTGTGTGTATATGTCTCTCTCTCGCTCTCTCTCAATCTCTCTCTTGCTTTCTCTGTCTCTGTCTCTGTCTGCGTCTCTGTCTCTCTCTGTGTGTGTCTCTCTGTCTCTCTGTCTGTCTCTGTCCGACTCTGTCTCTCTCTGTCTCTCTCTGTGTCTCTGTCTCTGTCTCTCTCTGTGTGTCTCTGTCTCTGTCTCTGTCTCTGTCTCTCTCTCTCTCTTTCTCTCTCTCTTTCTGTCTGTCTGTCTGTCTCTCTCTCTCTCTGTCTCATTCTCTGTCTCATTGGGACCTGGATCTCACCTGTTATGCTGGGCTGGCTGTCCAGCAAGCCACAGCAATTTTCCTGTCTCTGCCTCTCTATGATTACAAGTGTGCCTGCCCCAGACCCAGCCTTTTTACAAGAGTTCTGGGTATTGAACTCAGGTGCTCATGCTCGTATTGCAAACACTTTACCAACTGAGCTCTCTCCTCAGCCCGTCTTCTGCAAATTTGATGTGCACATGAATACCCCTGCTAAAATACAGACTCCTAGTTAAAGATCTGGGATGCCTCCCCCATTACATTTTTTAACATGCTCCCAAATGATGCCTTCAGCCCCCACAACTAGACTTTAAGTAGTACCTATCTGCTTCATAGTGAGGCTTTTATTCTGAATGGAAGATTCAAATCGTAAAATGCCTGTTGACCTAATATCTTAGATTATAGTCTTGTACCTTTCATTTGTAATTAGCATAGCTGTTTATCTTAACTGCCAGTCAGGTAGGTAATTTTTATGTAGCAAGCACTTTAAAGAAATAAATGTCGGGGTCCAATTTGGTACTTTCTCACTAATACTTAACACACAACATTTCCTCTCCCTAAACTTTAATGCACATTTGCTCCAACAGCCAGATTCTGATTAGTGTTAATGCATGGCTAAGGGAATTGAAGCCAGCCTGGCAACAAAGACCCCTCGGAATGAACACATTTCGTTGTTGGCAGCTCTATATTTTTTTTAAAGCGAGCGTCTCTTCTAGAACTATTTCCTCCCAATCAAAATGAAGAGCTGAATTCATCAGTTAACACTCCATAGCAACTAGAAGACTTTCGCTGCCTCCTCCAGCCATTATTTCTGAAGACACAGCCAGGCGTACCCCATTAGCTGCAGCGCAAGAGGGAACACTAGCAGGAACTTGATTTCCCTGTTGAGATGGGGCAGCCAGGGAAGCAAGCAGACAGATGTGCATGGGTATAGACAGAGCTTGTGGAGGTTCCCCCAAATGAAGGACGTGGGGGCCCAACACAGTGTGGCCCATGTGGCTTGACAGGTAATGGGGACTTGAATGGTGGTTTTATATTACAAACCCAAGCAGGTCATCATGGGGATTTCATCAAGCAACCATTGTGGTCCAGGACCTTAGCTTGACAGAGCTGCAAGCCAGAAGGACGGGTCTTTCCTAATCTGAAGATGGCCATTGCTGTTCCCTCCTGAGCTGTGATCCACAGAAGCATCCCCAATCCTTCTCTTCGCATGACAGCCCTACCCTTAGGAGGACCTGTGATGCCTGTCTAGCACCCTGTGACTCTTTGCTCGTCCAGTGCAGACACCAGACCAGGCTGTCTTACAGAAGCCCCCTGTCCATCTCCAGCCCATGTCCAGCCCCAAAATCTAACATAGTAGGGAAAACCTCAGCGGTTGCTTACCAGGCCCTCAACAACGCCTACCTTGTCTCTTAACCAGGGCATCCCTGCAGCTTTCAGAGCCTGTCTGTCCACTCCTGTTGAGCTTGGTAGAAGAGAGAGAGCTCTCTGGAGGGCCCAAGCAGCTGGATCTGCTGCGGACAATGTGTGTGTGTGTATGTGTGTATGTGTGTGTATATATGTATATATACATATATATAGTGAGTGTGAATGCTTGTATGTATATATAGTGTGTGTTGTGTTTTTATGTATGCGTGTATATATATACATATATATATATATATATACATATAGTGTGTGCTTGTATGTATGTATGGATATATAGTGTGTTATGTTTGTATTTATGTATACATAGTGTGTGTTGTGTTTGTATGTATGTATATATATACACACATACATATATAGTGTGTGTGCTTGTGTATATGTATGTATATATATAGTGTATGTGTGTATAAGTATATATAGTGTTGCTTGTGTGCATGTATGTATATATAAATAGTGTGTGTGTATGTGTGTGTTGTATTGTGTTTGTATGTATATGTGTATATATACATATATATAGTGTGTGCTTGTATATGTATGCATATATAGTATGTATGTGTGTGTATTGTGTTGTGTTTGTATGTATGTGTGTGTATATATAGTGTGTATATTTTTGTGTATGTATGTATGCATATATATATAAAATGTGTGTTGAGTTTGTGTGTGTGTAATACATACGTATAGTATATATGCTTGTGTGTATGTATGTATAGATAGTATGTGTGTGTATGTGTGTGTGTATGTGTGTGTGTATAACTAATGGCTGTGTCTCTGTTTACATGTATTATATCATTTGGCCTTGAGACAGAGCAAATATTATTAACCCCACTTCATAGATGAGGAAAATGAATCCTAGTGGATATAATCAGTTCTTTATCAAGCCTGTATTTGTGGTTAGAAGAATAAAATATGGTCCAGAACTCTGTGGAGCTCAGTTTGCTGTGCTCAAGGCTACCCTGGTAATAATAATAATTCAGCTTTTCAAAAATATTGAGTTTCCATTACATGTCAGTCGGAAGAGAGTCTGGCTAGCCAGTGTGTTACTACTGAGCATGTGCTCTGGACCACACACTGCTTTAACCGCCATGGAGATACAGGGCAGATCTTCATCCTCTGCACTTGAGCAGGTGTTAGCATCTTCACCTCACACCAAAGGAACGGAGGCTGGACAACTGGAGATTGGAAAGATCCCCCACATAGCTGGGAAGCTGCGTCAAGCAGTCTCTCTCCCATCCTAAGACCGCGATCCTCTCAGCCTCTGTGTTCTGTCTACAGGTCCAGTGCTCTCCCTGACACTTGGTGGCATCTCTGTAGAGCCCACCTCACTCTGGCCTCCCTACACAGATGTCCTCTCTCCAGGATAGTCTATCTTCTTTGTGGGACTGAAGGCCATACCTGGTGAGCCTGGAACTCACCATTCCTCCAGGGGCCCATTGTTGCTCTCTGAGGCCACATCTTATTCACTGTTCCAGATCTTCCTTCCTCAAGTTAGCTGCCATTCCTTTCTCTCAAAGAGAAATTTCACCCACTGGCCAAACAGAAAACCAGTCTCCAAGTACCACTTGTTAACGGCTCTCTCATGGTGCCTCATACCTCACCCATCTTCACTTCCTTTCTTGGGATTTCAGGTTTAGCAAATCAGCTGTACTTGATATCTGTTTCTTCTGCCTCCTACTCAGCTGGCCCAGGCATCCTGGCAATCCACTGCCATTCACATGCCCAAAGCTTGGAGCATATTGAGACTCTTAATCAACCTGTATCCCCTGGCCATGATGTTCTAGGCCTTTCTGAGCCCCTCTGTCTTCAACAAATTGTCTACATTGCAGCTCCAGGCCTCTGTCCTCTCTAAGAAAAAGCCATCTTAAAGGTTGCCAATAGCTTCCAAATTCCCAAACACATTTGTGGTTCCACATTCCACCTTGCCACAGAGGTGTGGGAACTCCCCTGAAGGAGTAGGATACAAAACTCAGAACACTAGACTGCGTTTACCCTACACCACCATCAGGTGCTGGGCTTGCAGGAAGCTCCCACACACTGCTCATGTGATGTGAAAACTCAGCCTAAGATATGGGCCTCAGCCCAAGTGAGAAATAGCATAGGCTGAGGCCAAAGCTAGGGTTCCCAAGCTGCTGGGCACCCAGTTGTTGCTGGAAACTGCATAGACTCAGGAACAAACAAGGCCTGCGGGCTGAGGAAGATGAGCCTGGGGCCAAGGTTTCCCACACTCTCAGACATCCAGACACAGCTGGAAATCGCAGGGTTTATTGACTGCTCATCATTGAAAATGAGTGCATACCACTTCCTCAGGGTGGGCCAGAAATTAAATACCTTTTGCAGCAAGGAATGTCTAGGACGGGAAGTTTATTGGCTAAATCCCCAGGGCCCATCTGGATACCTCATTAACATGGAGAACTCTGTTCTGGTCTATGTGACTATTGGTCACGTTCCTATGTGGAGAATGTGGTCATGTGTTCCAGACCAGGAATCTTGGTAGGGACCAGGGAAATGCCTACCATCCTCAGATGGGTGCGTGGGTGCTGGGGTCTCTGAATCCACTCAACCTTACCAAGTTTCCTGGCATGGTCCACTGCCCCACACACATTTGCTGGTGCAATCCTCAGCACTTGGGTTCTGAAGGATTTAGGACTAGTCGCTGCTCCTCTTGTTCGAAATCTTATTTTCCTGTTTTCTTTTCCCCACTACTCTGTCTTAGACATCATTTACTTACAAGGAACCAAAATCCACCTAGGTTAGCTCAAAAGAGCCTTTTGGAAGGATTCTGTGGGATCACATGGACTTGTAATGTTCAGGCTTGCCTGGAACTCAACTTGCAGCCCCAAGTTGGCCCCAAATTTATGCTCATCCCTTTGCCTCAACCTCCCAAGTGCTGCTATTGCAGGTTTAATCCACCATGCTTGGCTCAAGCTGTTTCAATTCTGTCCTTTGGTCAATTCTTCATGCATATAGTCAACAGACAATACTTTCCAATGCAACTTTGCTATGATGGTATAGTATGCTTAGAATGTATTGGCTCTCCGTTTCCTACCCAGGACAATCTGAAGCCTTGGTGGGATGCTGCAGGGACCACCAGCCTGGCTTCTAAGTATGGTCACTACCCATGTTGCTGTCTGTTATTTCTACTATACTCTCAAGCACATTACTGTACAGCCCAACCAACCTACCCAGTCCCTAAACAAGTTTTCTGCTCTCGGATGTTCCTTAGCCTGTACTATTTCTTCTGCAAATGTTTGTTTCTATAAACAAACATTTGCAAACAAAAATCTTACTGAAAGCATATGCTTGCTTCAAGTTCTAGATCAAACGTATTTTTATGAAGTTTTTCCTTCCAACGTAAGTGACCTTTCTGTCTCCTGAACACTTGGGACTTGGGTCACTTATTTAAGCCACACCAGGCTGAGACCCTGGGCAGAGATTTACACCAAAGGTCATGCATATCCATCATGGTACCTGGCAGTGGTCCCAGCTTTAAGCAGGACCCCAGTGTGGGGTGACATGGGGATCAATAATTAACTTATCATTTCTGCTCTTAAAGAAGCCATGTGCCCCACCACTGGGATCTAAGTTGTCATACTTCCCCAACTGAGAAAGAGAGGCCAGCAGTTTGAAGTGACAGATCCTAGGTAGTTATAGCATGTCATAAAGTTTGAGTAGGTATCTAAAATGTTTTATGACAAAGCAGTTAATGGTCTCCCTAAATCCTAAGCAAGTGGATCTACATGCTGGAGTCATGGCTGCTACAGCCCAGACTTGCCCTCTAGACACATGGATGAGGATCATGCAAAGAGATTTAAAAGCAAGACTCGTTTCCAGGACATAGTAAGACACACAGGTGCTCCCCACTCGGTGTTGACCTCCTCCTCAGGTGTCTGGAGGAGAGTGGAAGGGTGTCCGGATGTCTCTGAAGCCACAGGGACCTCATGGAGTCAGGGAAGCTCAGCCTTCCATTAGTAAACCTTGAGGTGTATGTTTCCAAGCAGACTCGATGAGTCACTGTCACCTAGAGACACACATCCTTCATCCCTCCAGACACTTCTCTTCTTAATGACACACAGCTCCTATTTGAAAGTTGTCAATCACCAGCTCCCATCTCCTGGCTCTGACATTACCATACAAAACCAGCTGAGCCAATCATAGATATTCTCTGACATTTGTCCTACAGTGGCTTGCATCTGTTAATCCCAGCATGCCTATAGCAAGATGGGAGGCAGAGGCAGGAGAATCACCTAGAAGCTCACGGACCAGTTACTGTGGAATACACAGCATGGCAGAAACAAGCAAGACCCCCACCTCAACAAGGCAGGAGGAAAGAACTGACTTCCAAAAAATTGTGCTTTGATCTCTACCTGCACATCATGGCGTGTGCACATTCTGCTCACACAACACATGCGTACACTGATACTAAATAAAATAATAAGAAAGATCCTGCCCTCCTCAAAGTAACAAAGAAAGGGAAGAGAAGAAAGTGCCTTCTCTTCAGCTGGAGCTCGTGTACGAGGCTGGTGCTCGGTCACCGTTCAATCCCTTGAACAGAAGGACGGTGCTAGAGAATGAAGCCAACAGAAAAACAGGGAAGAGGAAAGAAGACGAAAGCCCACAATCCCTGGCAGCTAGCTCTCACTCCACTCTCCTGCAGGTTGCCCACATATCTAACTATACCCTCACGGTTCCTGTAGTTTGGAACCTATGCCAAGAAATTCCTCAGCTAGTTCAACTTAAGTGTTTGTCACCCACAATCAAAGAACCTTGACTAACAGCCTCCATCTGGCCCCGGATCTCTCCTTTGACAGTTCCTGCAATGTCTGCCTCCCTCTCTCTCTCTCTCTTTTTCTGGAAGTACACTGAGGAATGGTCATGGTCTTCTTCATCTCCACCATCTCGTCAACGTCAGTAAACAGGAGCAGGCGCCTGCTCAGTCCCAAGTTGTCCTAGGAACAGTGGGGGACAGGACTGCCAGGGAGGGTCTCTGCTTTCCAGGTGCTTCTGTGCACATCACAATACAGGAAATTCCAAGGGCACTGAGCACACGCTGAGCACAGAGCTTTTGGGGGGATGAATCGTTCATCCATCACTCCATGTGGAGTTTTTACAGAACATAGACACTTGTGGCTGCAGATTATTCTTACCTGTTAGTTCCAAACATCCCTTTCTTGGAAAACCATCCATCCTTCAGGACAGAAGTGGGGTTTTCTCCCTTCATCGTAGTTACTGTTTTCAGTAGAGGGTTATCTTCGTGAGGTCTTCTTCATCTTAAATCAAGATCAAATCTGCCTTGCATTTCTTTCTGGATGCCCTTTTCAAGCCTAGGCAATTTACCTTCCCAGACCCTTCATCCCACCCAGGAACCTCCCATTCTTGAAGCCCTACTCTTTCACAGAGAATCCTTGGTCTCCAGACAGATCCTATTCCGGAATGCAACATGGGAATCTCCTGTCTGAATGCCTTTCCATATGTTTACGGGTCCTATTTAACTTCAATGGCTTTCAACGAATTAAACATGAGAAAAGGAAGAAAGATCGTTATGTACATTTCCAAAGAGATAATCTGTGCTCAAAGGTATGAGATTAAAAATGGAAAACATTTAGCTACAGCTGTTTTAGTTACTTCTTTCATCACTGTGGCCAAATGCCTGACAGAAACCGCTTCGGAGCAGAGAGACTGCTTTTGGCTCACAGTTTCAGGGGGTGTGGCCCAGCACAGTTGGGAAGATGCGGTGGCTGGAAAAGCTTGGGCCACAGCACTGGGAGCTGGCAGCACAGCTTGTTCGTGTAGCAGAATATGACTCAGAAAGCTTGGGCCAGGATGAGAACCAGATACAACCTTCAAGGCCTATCCCCAGAAACTCGCTTCTAGCTTAGTCACACTTCGTGGGCCTCCCAAAACAGCACCAGGAACCCAGGATGAAGTCCTCAAACACATGAGGTGATGAGAGATTTTTCACATCTAAGCTGTGAGACACTAGAAAGAAAACAAAGACTCAAAAATGGTGATACCTGGAATCCCGATGGGGAACAGCAGAAACTGTTCTGGTTTTCTTGTTTTTTATTTATTTGTGTCCAGCTTGTGTTCCTCCTACCTCAGTTTCCCAAAAACTGGGATTATAGGCATGTGCCCCCGAGTCTGGCTCTTCGTCCATTGATAGCTTTTCTCTGAGGGCTCTGGGAACACAGCCAGATATTCTGAGACCCAGCTACAAGCCAACTATATCCAGACTTCCGCTGGACAGACATGCTGGCTGTGAATTCAGATGGCTCGCCTAGAGAACTCCACTGATTTATGGATAATCCTTTTTCCTACTTTCCAGGGATACATTTTTCTTTTCCTTGGGTCTGAGGTGATAGCTCATCGTTAGTGATTTAAAGATGATGCATTGTCCTTCCCGTTCTGTGCATCAGGAATTTGATCTAGAACCTTTAGGCAGTTCCTCTGTTCTACAGAATGCCTGGGCACCATGATGCTACTGCTTGCAGTGTCAACAGACTAGGCTGAGGGCCAGAGAGGTCTCTGCTCACCTGCCTGGTGCCTCACTGCTCATCCACGGGGCTGGCTTCACTTCTGCAGCTCCTCATTGTCTCACGAACATCAGATTTTTCTTATTTGGTAACCAGCTTTCCCCAGAGACAGACAGAAACCACTGGGCCTCTGAAAAGCTAATAAGACTGGACCTAGCCAATCATCATTGTTACCATGTTTTGACTATCCAGGCAAACCACAAAGCTATCTCATACTCAAAATATATTATCATACATATGCATGTATATGTGTGTGTATATATATATGCACACATATATGTATATATACACACATATACATCTTATATGTGTATTATATATCACATATGTCATCATATGTGATATGTGATATATGTTATCATATGTTTGAGATATTATATGTGTGAAATGTGATAATATATATGGCTAACAACCTTTTTTGATGAAGGTTGACAGTTTCTATCTGCCAAGAGCCAGATGGTATTTTAGCTTTTAGGCCATACAGTTCCTGTTGCAACTACTCAATCCTGTCTTTTGCCAAAAGTAGCTCTACGTGCTATATGAATTTGCATGCTTGTGTTCCAATAAAACTTTATTTAGAAAAGCAGGCAGGAGGCCACATATTTTTCATTGGCTGATAATTGCTTTAGGCCAAATATAAGTTTGTCTTTCAATTAATTTTATCTAATGGCTAACTAATTACTTTTTACCAGAAACTCGCTTCTTTTAACTTATAGCTGAGGGTATTTATTAACGTGACCAGGAATAAAATGTCTTTTATGCCCATAGTTATGAAAATACAACATGTCTTTAAAACATCTCTGCAGGAATTGTCTAAAGTAGCCACCAGATGGGACTGTTTCCCCGTGGCAATCTCAGCCTCTTTTATCATTGCTTTGAGAGACTGCAGAGATGGCTCAGTGCTTAAAGTGAACTTGCTGCTCTTGCAGGGGATCCAGGTTCAGTTGCCAGCACCCACATGGTGTCTCACGGCCATCTGCATCCTGTTCCGCAGGATCTGATGCCCTCTTCCGGCCTTCTTGAGCACCAGGCATGTACATACGAGCAAAACATTCAGACACATAAAGTTAAATGAAATGATAAAGAAAAATGTTAAACACCATCTTTGCTTTAACAAAAGCACGATGCGGAAGAAGTTCTCTGGCTCACAGTTTAAACACAGCTCATCCTAGTGGAAAAGCCATGGAGTGGGAGCTTCGGGCAGCTGCTTCGAGAATGGTGTCACCACCGCCATTATGTTATGGTGGGTCTCCTTAGTTCACCCAATTCTAGAAACTTCTTCACAGGCATTGTTACCATGGCAGCTCTAAATCCAATCGAGGTAACACTCAACTAATACTTTCCATCAGTCTGGTCTACAGGTTGACCAGCTCCCCTTTCAATGCATCTCTGTTGATCTGAGTGGCACCTCTTCATCTGTATTTATGCGTGTGCTTCTGCTTATAGGCTCACTGATTCTCATGGCCATCTTTGTCTGGTCCGTCTCTAGTGTTCCACTATCTGCATGCATATGCCCTTCTCCCCAACTCTCTCCCTCCTGGCTTCCCTCTATGGTTTTTTTCCTTTGAGACAAGGTCGTTCTATGTCCCTGGATGTCCTGAAGCTCACTCTGTAGATGAGGCTTTCCTCAAACTAACAAAGATCCCCTTGCCTCTGACTCCCCCAGGGCTGGGATGGAGAGTGTGTATCACCATACCGGGTCCTGCTTCTTTCTCTCTTGACTATTATGACAAGTACATGTTTTTTCATAATTTACTTTTTTAAAAGAAGTTTTCTCTTCCTAATTCTCAAAATAGGTATGTTACATAGCTTCCAAGTCTAAAGAGCTTTGTATTTTATAAAAAAAAGATATCACATGTAATTATTTAGTCTAGTACTTGACACATGGTAAATAGTTAGTGATTACATCCTTTTATCTCTTGCCCCGCCCCCTCACATGGGTCACAATTACCATCACCACCACCAACAACAACAAAGTACCTCTTCTGTCTCCATCGATAATTCCTTCTCATTCTATCCGGATATCAGCTGTCCACATCCTCTCTGTCATGGCCCTGTTTGTATATGTTTGAAGGATAAAAGACAAACCAGGAGACTGCGCACAGTGTGCCTTTTGTTCAGCCAGAAGAAGATGATCTGGCACCTAGCCCCTTCTCTTCTGTTCACTCTCAAGAGATTTATTGAACACTTGGTATAGACTGAGTGGAGGACATGAAGCAAAGAGGCATGCCCCTACCCTCATGACTCTCGTGGCCCACGGGGAGAAACGGGCAACACAGAGAGAGAACAGGTAACTGAAGGTAAGAGGGCACAGGGATCGGTAGGCAGAAACGGGCGATCTCTCTGGGGAGCTGCCTTTTAAGATGAGCCCTAAGAGATGAGCCAGCTGTGGGGAGTAGCAGGAGGAAGTAGAATGAAACCTTTCCAGGCAGAGAGTCAGCCAGCAACACCGGTGGCTGCAAAGTGGGCGGGGCCAGACCAGGCCCTGTGAATCCCTCCCTTAGCAGCAGCTTTCAGGGCACTAACCGAAGCAACCTGCGGAAGGACACTTCTATCTTGGCCAAGGTTTCAGAGATGAAGTCCACCGTGGCGGAGACAGCAGAGCAGTGTGGCTTTATGGAGCAGAAGGGAATGGCTAAGGTTTGTCCTCATTTTGGTGGATCGGGAAGCAGAAAATAAGACCAGAAAGAGATCTTGGTTAATCCTCAAAGTCCCACCCTCACCTCCATCAACCACTCCTCCTGTCCAAAAGGTTTCACAGCATCCCCTAAAAAAACACGCCACCTGCTGGGGACCGAATGTTTGAGTGATCGGGCCTGGGAGGAACTCCCAGCTCAAACCACCCAAGAGTTTCAGGGAGGTAGCTGCCTCGATCTGACTTCCTTAAAAAGATGCCTCTGACTCATAAAGGAGATTAGATCAGTGGGGCAAACGAGGAAACAGAGAAAGGAGGTACCCCAGAGATGGTGGCAGTCAGTCAGGGAGGAAAGAAAAGAATAAAGCTGAGATATTTTTAGAGGTAGATATGACAAGAAGGGCTGATGGATCAGTTGGGAAGACGGAGGGGAGGGGGGCTGAGGCTGATGCCAAGCTCCTGGTTTTAGTGCCTGGGTGCCTACTTGGGGAGGGAGAAACGGAGCAATCAATAGTTCCATTTCGGACATGCTCCATCTCGGGCGCATGAGGGGAGATGTCAGGTAGGCAGTCGGATATATGAGTCTGAGCCTGGGCTAAGAGATATAAATTTAGGGGTTGTCAGTCATGGGAATGGATATGACCAACTAGTAAATGTAGAGAGAGAAGAGAACAGAACCAAGGCCAGGCCTGGAGACTCCAGCAGTCAGAAGGTAGGACTGGGAAAAGGGACCAGTAGGTGGGAAGGAGAAGAGGCTGGAGAGGGAGGAAAGTAAGTCAGGGTGTGGCAAAGCCCAGTGAGGATGGGGCTGACGTATGAGAGAGTGGGGGTGCAGCTGGGGGTGGCCACAATGCCACTCACTGCTAAGAGGCTAAGCTCAGATAGGGACAGACAGGGCCTCCCTCAATCTGGCCACATTAAAGCCACCAAAGACAGCAACCAGAGTGACTTTCTGGGCCAAGGTTGGATGGGAAAAGGAAATGCATGAGGGGAGAGCAGAGACCACTTATAAAGACAACTCTTTTGAGAAATGTGTTTAACCAGGGAAATCAATGAAGAAATCCACCTACCTAACCAGGGTGGGATGTTTGGGGATGAGAAGTAGTAGCCCGTTTAGAAACTAACTGCTTGATCACCGTGGAGCGAAAGGTCACGCCTCGGGCTTGTTGTGATTTTTTTTTTTAATGGCGAGAGCTTACAATTGTGTAACTATTCACAGTTTACCAAGTGTTGTCACACACACTCTCACACACCTCACGGCGGTCCTTCAAGGTGTGAGCAGCACTGAGCTACAGATGAGGAAGCTGAAAACTCAGAGGGGCTGAGTGACAAGCTCTAACCAGTCAGGATGCCAAGGTTGGGCTAGTCTGACCATGGGTGGCACACTCTGATATTAGACACCATAACTATCTTTCAAGAACATGGGGCCCTCCCGATTTCCTGGCTCCATTTAACTGTGCTCTCAAAGCCCCTTGGACTTCTACAAATATCCACTGCTCTCCAGCAAGCGTCAGAGAGAGAAAACACAAGACCCTGTGTTTTGCCCAGGCTCCTCAGGGTGGGGCTGATACCACAGAGGGACTGTGGATAAGTCACTTCACCTCTGTACTCTAGTGTTCACATCTATAAAGTGGGGTTGCTAATAGGACCAGCATCCCAGGCTTCTCCTGAGGATGAAGTGGGATTTAGAAATGCATGGGAACTGCTCTCTGAAGGCTACCCAATTTGAATTTGAATGCAAATTCCTGATGCATTCCTTCCTGCTTCCCCTCTCACCCTTCCCTCACTCCCTCACCTGTGCACACACACCCTCACACCCTCACCTCTATATTACACACACCCCTTTCCAACAAACTCATATTCTCATTTATACACAGTCTATATACACACACACATGCCCTCACAGCCTCACACATGCATGCACATACACAGAAACAAGCATACACATATGCACACACACATACAGACACACACATGAATGCACACACGTTCACACACATAAACATGCACACTCACACACACACCTGCATGCACACACACAGACACACTCACACATAGACACACATGCACACACGCACTCACACACACACACACTTACATACATGTGCACATGAGCGTGCACAGACCTCAATCCTTCTTACTACCTCATCTCCACTTACCCCCTAGTCCCCTCTCTCTCCTCCTCTTACCCATCCTTTCTTATCCTAACCCTCCACTCCACTCCTGACCCCCTCATCCCTCACCA